>NC_081414.1:593466364-593766759 GCF_030272615.1 Cryptomeria japonica
GGACGCATTGTCCAGATTTATTGTTGAAAATATTCTAACCATTGATAAGGTGAATGAGGAAATTATAAAGGAAAGAGTAGATAAAGAGAAAGGTGAATTCTTTGAGAAAACCATCAAAGACTATACTAAACACATGGATTCATTATTACCGGTACTTAACTCAACAATTTTGGAATATAAGGAGCTGCATAGAGAAGCTTGCAAGCCTCACCACTTGATTGAAGATATTGATGAGGAAATTAAAAAGACACCAAAGGAAATGGATGACATTGCAAATAATTTGATAGGTTCTTTGGAACTTACCTTAGTTTTTTAATAGGAAATGGCAATTCTTGAGGAAAAGTTAGAAAAACTTGAGAAAGAAAAAGAAAGGATAAGGTCAAAGGTCTGGGAATTGAAAAAGAAAACTTGGTCCAAGATTGGATAGTCTTATTACTCAGCGGGTTGAGATATCAAAGGCAAAAATTCAAGGAGAACAGTCACCAGAACAGCAGATGCACTATCTGACTGACATGATTCATCAAACAGAAACCATTCTCTTTGACAGTGACAAATTAATGTATAGCCTGAATCTACTTTTGGCTGATATCTTTAAAATTATACTCAACCGGTTGCAGGATATGAGGTAGAAATTTTCTACTCTTTGATTATTTCTAACATCCTTTGTCATTCATGTCAAAGGGGGAGTAGTATGGAGAAAAATAAATGCACAGTAAAGATCACTTGATCAGGGGGAGCACACATTTTTTGGGATCAGTTTTTGGACTTCATTTTTGGATAACATTTTTGGATTTTTCTCATGAGTATTGCCATCAATGCCGAAGCAGGAGATTATTGGCATTCTACACTCTATGAGAATATGGTTGATGTTTTCATTGATGGAAACCAATTGGTAATAGGTTTCTACACATACACTGGCATCACAGACATCATACACTAGCAAGAACCAACAATGACAGGCACATTCACCAACATCCAGATTACATTGGCAATGAAGTATACTGGCTCTCAGGCCGACATGAGACAAAGTTTTATTTATATGAATTGTATTATAAATATAATTAATTATTTGTCAGCCGACATGGTATATTGTAAAGACTCATATATGTATGAGATCTTATAGATCATTTTGTATATAGAAGGAACATAAGGATAGGTGATTATTATTATTGGTATATGTAAGACATCGAAAGGTTTTGGTTAAGGTATCTAACTGACCTTAAACTGGTACTGAACCAGGCATTAGAGATTCTATTTTGAGAAGTACATTATCTTGGATTTAATTATCCATATTGTAGTCAGTGAGACTCTTTCATTGAGCAGTGCGCTCAAGGCTGTTGGCCTTCCTGCATGTGGAGGCCCCTGTTGTAAGTAATATTTATTCATATTGGCTAGTGAGTAAATATTGTGGGTCACAAATGCCACCAAGGTTTTTCCCTTATCGGGTTTCCTCACCAAAATATTTTGTGTTATGGTGTGCATTTATGCTATCTCTATTATTTCTCTTTACTACATTATTTCTTGTTTTCCAGTACATTAACTTAAGTTGCAAAGTTATAAATAAGTTCAAGTATTCCAATAACCGGTTAGACACTAATTCAGCCCCCCTCTCAGTGTCTTTGGGATTGTCATTGCATCTAACAGTCTTACCCCTAAGGATTATTCCTTACTTAGATGAAGAATCTCCTATCAGTGCAGGATTACCCTGTTCTGTCGGTGTAGTGACAGATTCATCAATTCTCTGATCTCTCTTCCTAATCCATTATTTAGAAAATTCTTTCTTGATTTCAATCACCTTTTCTTTTCCTTTTTCATTAGATCCTTTATTGTTCACTGGTACACTCTTGCTTCTACAAAATTTTGCAATATGCCCAATCTTGTTACATGCATAACAAGTTATATTGTTTCTCTGAATAGCTTTTCCATAACATTGACCGGTTTGAGTTCTGCATTGATTAGATAAATGTCCAAATCTACCACAAACATAGAATTTCATATTCATTTTGCAATTGTCTTAGTTATGAACATTTTTATTATATTTGGAACATTGACTGATGGGTAAGTTTGTATTATGATTATTACTAAATCTGCATTGATTTTCTCTATGACCAAATTTGTTGCAATTAAAACATTTCCCATTGAATTTATAAGCATTAGGTTTCCTTACTAGTTTTCTATGATCATTATTGTTTGCAGTTCCAAAACTTTCTCCATGTTCAAATCCAAGTCCAATTGTTTCTCCTTTAGGTTTCTGACTTTTCAGCATATCATCAAGCTTATCTGAAGTGTTCTTGAATTTGTGTTTGTATTCATTTGTAGTGACCAACTCTCTTTCCAAAGTGATAACTTGTCTCATAAGTTCCTCTTTGTCATGTTGCATGTGAATCAAATCTGTTTTGATCATATCGTTTTCATAACTAAGCCTTTCAAATTTATCTGATCTTTCATTAAGTCTTCTGGCCAAATCTTCTTCATTCCTCTTTCTATCTTCAATATCCTTGCATAATCTCATGGTTAAATATTGTATCTCATTCTTCATGTTACTATTCTCTTGTCTTAATTTCTCTACAATGTCTCTAAGAGTTTCCTTTTCTTCATCATCTTGATTTTGCAATTGCACATGTAATTCTCTTATTCTTTTCTATAACTAGGTTATCTTGAAGTGCTTTGATGAATTCCCAAGTAGCTCCGAGTTCATCTTCCAGTTTGATATTCTTCAATTTTTCTGTACCAAAATCTTCAAGAGCTCCTTCCAACTATTGTCTCAAACTTTTCATCGGTACCAGTTTCAGAATCTTCCTCAAGTTGTAAAGCTTCTACAAATAGAGGACTAGGCTCTAATACCAATTGTTAGATACTTGATCAGTCCCAAAGACACTGAGAGGGGGGGTGAATCAGTGTCTAAGTGGTAAAGAAAATATTTGAACTTGTTTGAAACTTTATAACCTAAATTAATATACTGATAAGTAAATAATAATGCAGTAAAGAAAAAAAAAAGTATATTCATCAATGCACGCTATAACACAAATATTTTTGGCGAGGAAACCCGGTAGGGGAAAACCTCAGTGGGATTTGTGACCCACAATATTTACTCACTGGCCAATATGAATAAATATTACTTCTACAATAGGGGCCTGCACATGCAAGAAGGCCAATCACCTAGAGCTCACTACTCAATACAAAAATGGTGTCCCATGACTACAATGGGATAGTTAAATCCAATGACAATGTACTTCTCAAAATAGCATCAGAGGAGGAAATAAGGTTGGCATTAAAAGGATCAGATTTTGTGGATGATTATGCAACCTTGGCAATATGGGCACTAAAGGAAGGATGTGGAAAGCCTAACATCAATGACTTAAACCCCAATTAGAGGGGAGGCCTTATTATAAAAAGAGCATCTGATAGATCAAGTGTAGAGGCTACAAAGTTGAAAGTTGATGTTGCTAAGTTGGCACATGAGACTACAAAAAGAAAAGCCTTAAAAAAGCCGGAGCTAATAATTTTTTTTGATATTTAATGATTACAACCTATTACAACAAAGGTGTGTGGAGTTGTAAATGAGAGTGCAGCTCTTCGAGCAGGGACAAATAAAGGTTTCCTTTCCTGTACTTAGAGGACCATCTAAACCATCAACATCTAGGTCATCACCTATGGTCCGGGAAGAAGAAGAAGTTCAACCTGATATAAGTATTGGTATCCTTGGTATGTCATTAGTCCCACATGATGATGATGAGCCTGAACCCACAAGATCAACTGAACCAACTTAGTCTCAGCTTTTAGAAAATATTGTCGAGTTAGAAAATAAGCTGAAAGAATCAGAAGATAGATTAGCTGGGCAGAAAAAAATATACTTAGCTCAGTACTAACTCATTTGAATGAGAAATTTGATAGTAGACTCAATAGTGTTCATGCCTTATATTCTTTACTATTTAATGCTATTCAAAAGTTTGATGATAATAAAGAAGTGGTAATTCCTTTGTTTACAAAATGGTTGCAAAGAAGAAATGAACTTAGAATAATGTTCATGGCTTACAAGTATCATGTCGAGAGACCACATGCACTCCAATCAACATGTTGGTAAAATCAATGTAGGAAGCCCAAATTTTGCCTAGAAATATAGAGAGAAAGGTAAGGGAACTAATGAAAAGTTTTAGTGAGTTGAATCAAACACTTTTGCCAGATATTGAAGATAAATAAGGGGCAGTCAAGCCTCTATAATTTTGGAAGGAGGAGGTGGAAAGAATCATCAGTACCTAGGTAGAGCTAATATGTGAAGTGCTAAACATGGATATGTTGGAGGATAGCATGGATAAAATAATTACCACGAGGTCTTTTTTTGAAACTTTTGAAAGAGAAGCAAACCAAGTAGCTGTTAATTATATCCCATATAGAGAAAAAGTTGATGAAGTTATGAGTTTTGATTGGCCATCTGATGAAGAATATAGTCTATGGAGTAGTATGTATCTGAATGATGAATAAAGGTGCAAACAATTGGATATAACTATTTTTGTCTTCTAGTGGCATATATTTTTTGAAATAGTGTAACAAAAATGGTAGTAAAATTAATCATGAGTTTTAGAGAAGCGACCGTAGACTTTGATCCTGTATGAGTGAAATCAAGGATGGAATATTTTTGTAACAAAATGTAGTTGTCTATGATCATTTTGAGATGACAAGTGTCTCCTCTGGCATGAAGCGTGTTTCCTCCCTTGTTTTTCTATAAAAGGGAATTCAAGGCTATGAGATGGGGTTCCGATTTTCGGTCCCTAGAATATTCCAAACCTCTGGTTCTAGTAGAAAAGTTTAGGTGAAACAATTAAATTGTAAAAGGTCATTTGTAGAGAAAAATAGAAAGAGTCTTATGTCTATTTTTCTGTAGGTTCTTCAAGGAGTTATGTATGAATTATATTTTGGTAGAGATAGCCAAATCATTCTATAGACAAATAATTTAAATCCATTTCTCTCCAGTGTATTGTTCTATCACATCTTGAATGAATATCATCAAGGATTTTATCATTCACTATGCTATTGTGGTGTATGTGTTTTTTGTTCATGCTTTGATCTAAGGGGCCAATTAAATGCTTGAGTATAATTGCAGAGTGGTAAGGATATTTGCAGGGATTTTGATAAGTAGTTTTGGGTTGGGGTTGCAAATATGATGTATTACAAGGTAATATTATCTTAGGTTTATAGGTTGTTAGATAAATTATGTCGAAATACATTTTATATGGTGTTAATTCAAGTACCCAATGGAGTAAGGCACTGATCTTAGCTAATAAATTGTCTTGGTGTTGATTTTTTATTCGAAATCACCACTTATTTGCTATAATTTATTGAATATCAGAATATTTTAATTTACACATATGTTGTTATATCCATTCAATCATCTCATGCTCAAGATTGGTTGAGGATCACTAAGGAATTTTCTGTTTATGAGCATTCTCCCTTTCTGTTTGAGCCCTTATCTAATATTATATTCTTTATTTCATGTATAATCTGTGAGTGTGGCATAGAGATCACAAATTGGCATGGGGATCACCCTCCCTGGTTTTGTAGAGCCAAAAGTGTAGAAGGATCTTGTATCCTTGTTAATTTTTGTCCAAGTCTAAGAATATTAATAGTTGGAACTGGCTTTCCATAGATATTTAGAGGAAGTAGCTTGGTCTCTACCTTGTGTCAGTGTAAACCCATTTTTGGGCACCAACAAATTGTTGACCATTTGGTGAAATTGATTATGTGTTGCATCGATGTTTTGTCATTGATGCCAACACTAACTGTTTGGATGCTTTACCATCACCCTTCTGGTCCCAGTAGGTTGAGTGGGTTTTGGTTGTTTTTGATCTGGCATGATCTAGTAGGCTTCGGTATAGTTTTGTGATGAAATTGGCTTGCTCATGATACTCATGCTCATATTCAGTTAGTTGATTTTGGTCTAGTGATCAGCTGCTATCTCGATTGCTTTGAAGGTTAGTTTCTAGTTCCGGTGAGGGTTTCACCGACAAATCTTTTTGATGAATATATTTGATGAATTGCATAAGTGGTGTTGGTGTAGCTTCTGGTGGAATTTCAAGATGTTGTTGGTGATCATGTTCGAGACTTGGTGGATGGAGATCATTGTTGTAGCATGTGGACCTATACTGGGTCCCGGTTGATCTAGGTTATGGACCAACTTTAATATGATGTGTGGATTGTGATAGGACCTAAAATTATGTCTTGCAAAAATTCGGTCATTCTAGTTTTATTTTTCCCTCTATCAAGTTTTCAAGGTTTAGGGCTTTAGGGGTTGTGACATTTCTTGTTTAAGTCTTGGTATAAAGGAAAATCTTTAGGTCATTTTATATTATGTCGTTACCTTTTCCTCACTTAAGGCCAAGGGTTCCATTCCATTGGCAGGGCCATTTTGTTCCCTAAGCATTAAGTTGTGTTAGACTGATCTATGAAATGATTTTTCTAAAATCACATAAATTTCCCTATAGTCGGTCTCCTATTAAATATTTGTGTCTGTGCTCATATTTTCCTAAGTTCAAAATTCTTAAGTATTTTGGTGGGTTGTTAAAGACATGATAGATCTGATGGTTTGTGCTTCCTCATGGTTAAAAGTGCAAGGATGATAAAGACCGCGACATCACAAGATGATGACACGTATGTTTGGCCAAAAAGGCTTAACCGATGTTTTGACTTTTCAAAATGCTTGATGTTAGCAGTTCCCAGCGATAAAAACCCGAGAAACTAAAAGTGAATATTTATGTACATGCTTATATTAAGGAGTAATGTTATAATCGCGATCTGAGAAGTGATTAAGAGTTAGCGGCCTTTGCCAAATAGCCGGTTTAATTAAGAGGTAAATAGTGAACAAATCTGACAGTTTTTGTGGTCCCATGATCAAAGATGCGAGGAAATTATGGACCGTGACATCACGAGATTATGCCACTTGTCCAAGGTGAGCTAGGAAAAGCTGATGGTGGGGTCACTAAAGGTGGTGAAGCATGGTGGTGAGTTTGATATGTCATGTCATGTTAGGGGTGGACCCGCTTGCCACTTTGGATAGTAACTATCAGATTTAAAGGTTTGGTCCATAGGATTTGCCAACTTGGAGGATGATCGATGGCTAGGTTTTAAACTTTTTCAAATGCAAGTTAGGAGCCGTTGTTTCGCTCATGCAATTAGTAATTGTGGATGAGACATTTGTGCTCTTTTATAGGAAGTAATTAAGGACTCTTAAAAGGTTGTTCTTCATTCACAAAAGACTTCATAGCAATACAGAAGGTTTTCTTGGTACTGAAGAAGGTTGAAATGACTCTCTGCAACACAAAATTGTCATCTCTCTAGTGAAAATTGAAGCAGTAAGTTTATCTAATCCCTTCATCTATTTTTAAACAAATTGATGTTATAAATTGTGCGTGAAGTTGTAAGAAAAGAAATCAATTTGTTCTAGGGTTAGGTGCTAGACAGAGTGTAGTGAAATTTGTTTGAATTACTCTTGTTATTTAAAATCTCATAATAGCCCTAGTCTTTTCTTCCTAGATTTGGATTTATAGTATAAAACCCTAGTTGCAAAAGATGGCTCCCTCATGGAAACATTCAGGACAAATGGATTATATGAAAAGAAATCTATATGATGATTTATTGGATCAATTGAAGCCCTCAACAAATGATAAACACTAAGGGCAGAGATTTGTGAGTTGAAAAACCCTAGGGGAAGGGTTGACTGATAAAGCATTCCACTTGGCAGATGCTAATATACCAATGACTAGGTTAGAAATGTTCAAATTGTGGTATGGACAAAGGAACTTGTATTCCCTATTATCTAGTCCCTGGCAGTATGATTTGGGTAAGTTGGTAGTGTTGGTGTTTTCATGGACGACGACCTACTCAAAGTTGTTGCAAATAGATATGATCCTATTTCAAGGGTTATCAGGGGAAATGATGGAGAAATTCAATTGACCATCAGAAGGAAAAAGTTCCAAGAGATTTTGATCTGTATGAACCATCTCCGAGCCTGGTGCAAATAGATTTAAATGAGAAAAAGGAAGAGTATTACAAGGTGAGGGAATTCATTAGAAATAATTTCCTTCTAATGCATTTGGCTAGAGAAGGGAATACAACATACCATATCGGCCCTAACTCAGAGGAGCCATTCCCAATTGGTTCTTTTTCTCCCTATTTTTCAGGCTACTTTCTTCTCTCTATGTCAAATATTAGGTTTTAATCCAATTACAGTGATGTTACTTGATTTTATGTACATAGCTATGAAAATACAACATCTAGAGTATATAGTGGTCTTCAACATTGCCCCTTACCTTGAGGAAAATATTCATGAGGGGTTACTGGACATTACGAATCAAGTAATTGGTGCTAAATTCACCTAGTATTCTCTACTCATGTATATGTTCCTTTTTAGGGATGCAGATTACCTTGAGGGTACCATGAACCTCAAAAGGAAAATTGATAACTAGGAGATTCCAGTACAACTTAAGAGCATAGATATGTCTTGGGATAGATAGGAGGCCAACTTTGTAAGGTTTGATAATAATTTTGCTTCTAGGTTGAGGCAAAAGTTGATAGTAAATCTACCAAGGATTCCCAAGGAATTACTTGATTTTGTGAGACCCAAAGAGAGGTTACCACTTGTCAGGATTGAACATAATTAGGGGGATTTTATCCCTTACTATGTAAGTACTGTTATCAAGATCTACAATTTCTCTGGACAACCACATGTACTACCCTTCAGCGTTCCTCTGAGAATGGGTTCTACTGAGGTGATGTGGCAAATAGGATACATTCAAGATAAATATTTTAAAGGAAAGGAAAACTGAACAATTTTCCCAGATTACACTATTATCTCTTACTTTGTAATTTTGAGGGGAGGATATGAGGACTTTGACAAATTCTTTGCTCCATATCATTCAGGGGTGAGTATAGCTAGACACAGTGATCCTAAGGCGTTCTACAATACTTTTAGAACAAGAATAAAAGGAAGTCTATTACCTCATTAGCATAACTTTCTTGAGGACTTAATCAAGAATGAATTTGATTCCATGACTTAGGAATGGAGAAAAGAAAAGTGGATAATCTTTAGAAAATTATGGGCTATTATCCAAAAGATGGATCCAAAATATGACCCATTAAAAGATTTTTCCCCATTCTATGCCAAGATCAATTTTGTTATGAACAATTTTGATGAGTTGAAGAAGATTTTAAAGGATAAGATATCCAAACTTGAATAATTTCATGACCAACAACAACCAAGCTCACAACCTCCTTTATCTCAGAGAGCGAGTGGCATGGTAGCAAGGAGGCCTATTCAAGAATCTTCTTATAGGAGAGAAATAGAACAAATGAGTGATGAAGAGGATAGTAGAAATGACAGTGAAAGATTAATAAGGAGAAAGGGTAAGAAGATGATGAGTGCAGAGCCTTTCCCTAAGATACAAACTAAGCCTCTTCAAGGAATCAGGATCATTGATCTTGAAGATTTGAACATAAGTCCTTTGCCATCGGCTGTATCTTTTTCACCAGTAAGGAAAGTTGAAGAACAAATGAATGAGTTATGTATGAATTTTTTTCTTACATAGACAACCAAATTATTCAATAGATATATAATTCAAACCCACTTCTCTCCATTGTATTGTTCTATCATGTTTTGAATGCATATTATCAAGGATTTTATCATTCATTGCACTCTTGTGGTGTATGCATTTTTTGTTCACGCTTTGGTCTAAGGAGCTAATTAAATGCTTGAATTAAATTGCAGAGTGATAGGGATATTTAAAGGGATTTTGATAAGTAGTTATGGGTTGGGATTGCAAATATGATGTATTGCAAGGCAATATTATCTTAGGTTATATGTTTTTAGATAAATTCTATCAGAAATACAGTTTAATGAAGTATGAATTCATGTACCCAATGGAATAAGCCACTGTGTTAGGTCCCGGAGATAATTGAGAGGGGGGGGGTGAATCAGTTGTCAAATGAATTCAAACCAAAAATAACTTAACCAACCTTAATGTTTAATACTGGTAAACCAAACTTTATACCGATAGACAACTTATCAATTAATTATAGTACTGATAAAGATTAATGCATGAAACAAAAAGACAACAACATCCACAACACATAACACCAATATTTGTATGTGGAAACCCTGTAAGGGGAAAAACCATGGTGGGAAACCTTACCCACAATCAGATGATACTACTACAGATAGTATGTGTATACAAATGGGGTCTGCACATGTAGAAAGGCCAAGCGCCTAGAGCTCACTGCTCAAACACAAATAGGAGTCACATTGACTACAATTGGATGGTTAAATCCAATAATGATGTACTACTCAAAGTAGCATCTTCAGATGCTGGATTCAGTACTAGCATAGTTCTGATTGCCTTTACAAAAACCTTGCTTCACCTTCAAATGATGTCTGCGTGTATATCTCTACTTATTCTCGCATATACCTTCTTACAATTCCTTTTTCCAATCGCCTATTGATCTTACAAATAAGATCTTACATATATACCATAACCTAAGACCGATTTTAGTAGGTAGGCTCTAAAAGATTTTACAATAAAATAATTATAAGTAAATCAATAACCAATGCAATATCTGATTCAACATGTCAGCTTAATGCATTTACAATAACAACAAAATCATCTCCAAAGCGTGTCGTGCTGATCTGGAATAGATAAACCTGTCGGTGCTTATTCTGGACCTATTTGTCGGTAATAGCAAATATTCAAACATGAATAATCCAATGAACAAATCTCCAAGACAAAGTGTCCAAATGATGTCTTCAACATAACTAGATGTTTTCCATGTCATTCAAAGTGCCAGTGAACAATATATCTTGATGGTGTACCAGATACCGGTGACTGTGCATAAAGACACTTGTTTGCCGGTGAACATTGTCGATCCTCCAAAGTGCCAGAGTTGATAAGTGTTAAAGGTGTTGACATCAATGACAAAACCATATCAACATAACCAAAATACAAACAATCTCCCCCTTTGGCATTGATGGAAACACAAGATGGAAAAACCATCAAAGTGCCAAAACAGAAATGCCAAATACCAATAAACCAACAATCTCCGAAAAGAGATCATAACCAGAAATAAAAATTCAGATACAAAGAGTAATCAATCTCTCCCAAGGTAATAATCTCTCCCCTTGAGAGTAACATGTGTTTTCCTTGTGTTTTTCCATATCAATCTCTTCCTGTTTGACATCAAATGCCAAAGACAATACAAAAGCCAGGCTCAAATACAAAATACCAACCAATTTAGTATGCCAACTACTCCCCCTGAGAAGTAGCTCTCCTTATCAAAGTTGAAGTAAAATATTTCTCTGTTAATTCTGTCGGTTGATGAAAAACATCAACTGTCTAAGTCTCTACCGATGGGGGTATGACTCCAAGATGATCTCTAAGATATTCAAAAGTCTCCTTAGGCAAAGGCTTAGTGAAAATATCTACAATCTGCTCTTTAGTATTCACATAAACCATTTTTACTTCTTTTTCTTCAACATTCTATTTCAAAAAATTCAATTTGATAGAAACATGTTTAGTTTTAGAATGTACTACTAGATTTTTAGATATATCAATTGCTGTAGTGTTATCACAATAGATAGTTATAGGTTCCTTTCATTTTACCTTTATGTCCTTCAACATTTGCTTAAGCCATAATACCTATGTATAGTTAGTTGCTACTACAATATATTCTGATTCTGCTATTGATAAAGATGTGCAACATTGTTTCTTACTTAACCATGAAATTAATCTGCTTCCAAGAAAAAATGCTCCGCCAGTGGTTCTTTTTCTATCATTCACATCTCCTGCCCAATTTGCATCTATGTATGCACATAATTCAAAGTTTTCATCTCTAGGATACCATAAACCAAGATTTGTAATCCCTTGTAAGTACTGGAAAATCCTTTTTACTGCTGATTCATGATTTTCTCTAGGATTACTCTGAAATATTGAAATAATACATACTGCCTTCATAATATCAGGTCTTGCTTGTGTCAAATATAGTAGGCCTCATATCATAGATTTGTACCTAGTTGGATTAATAGGTGTAGAGTCATCCCTTAGTGATAATTTGTCATTTGTAGTCATAGGTGTACTTACCGATTTAGAGTTTTCCATCCCAAATTTCTTTAGTAACTCCTTCAAGTACTTGGATTAACTCAAAAATATACCTTTATCAGTTTGTGAAATCTGCAATCCTTAAAAGAATTTTATCTCTCCAATCATAGACATTTCAAATTCATGCTGCATTTCAATAGAAAAGTCTTTACATAATCCATCTTCTCCTCCAAAGATTATATCATCAACAAAAATTTCTATAACCAAGATGTCATCCTTAGTAACTTTATAGTATAAGTTGTTGTCATCATTACCTTTAGAAAAAACAATCTTCCAAAAGATATTTATCCAATCTAGCATACCAAGCTCTTGGAGCTTGCTTCAACCCATACAAAGATTTCATTAACCTACAAACCATATCTTTGTTACCTGTCAAAGAAAATCCATTAGGTTTATCAATGTAAACTTCTTCTTCAAGATCTCCATTCAAAAATGCACATTTAATATCCATTTGATATACTTTGTAGTTTTTGTGTAATGCAAAAGCCAAGAATAATCTGACTACCTCAATTCTAGCTACTGGTGCAAAGGTTTCATTATAATCAATTCCTTCTTTCTAAGAATATGCCTTACACACTAGTCTTGCTTTATTTCTATTTACCTTACCATCTTCATTAAGTTTGTTTCTGAATACCCATTTTGTTCCAATCTCATTTTTGTCTTTAGGCCAGGGAACTAATGACCATGTGTTATTCTTCTCAGTTTGTTCTAGTTCCTCTTCAATAGCTTTAATCCAGTATTTATCTTCACATGCCTCATTAATTGATGATGGTTTAATTTGAGAAATAAGACATACCTCTTCATTTGACAGTCTTCCTCTTGTCATAACTCCTTGATACTTGTTCCCAATTATCTGATTTTCAGAGTGGTTCAATCTTACATACTGGGGTGTCTTCGTTTGTTGTTGTTCCTTAGTTACAGTGGAATTTTCAGATGATACCGGTGTAACTAGATCTTCATTCTATACCGGTGGATTCAATTTAGGCTCATTTGTCAGTATCTTTGTTGCCGGTTCAGAGTCTATATACCTTGAAGTTCCTTTAAAATTGTTCATCAATCTTCACATTTGTACTCTCAACAATTTTCTGCAATCTCTTATTAAAACATCTATATGCTTTTCTCTTAGATGAATAACCAATAAATATTCCTTTCTCACTTCTAGGATCAAATTTGCCAATATACTCATCTCTTCTAATATAGCATTTACTTCCAGATATTCTAAAATATTTAAGAGTAGGAGTTATACCAAACCATAGTTCATGAGGGGTCTTACTGGTTTCACCTTTGGTGTGAACTTTGTTGAATGTATAGATCGTTGTTCTTACTGCATCTCTCCAATATACATGTGGTAGATTTTCTTTAGATAACATACTTCTAGTTGCATCCAAGATAGTTTTGTTTTTCCTTTCTACAAATCCATTTTGTTGTGGTGTCTGGGGTGCTGATAATTGTCTTCTAATTCCATTCACTTCATAGAATGGATTAAATTCATTACATGTGAAGTCACCTCCTTGATCTGATCTCAAACATTTTATTTTCTTATCGGTTTCATTTTCTACCATTGGCTTGAATAGTTTAAACTTCCCAAGTGCTTCTGATTTTTCTCTGAGAAAAGTAACCCAACACATTCTAGAATAGTCATCAATGATTAGCATGAAATATCTATCACCTTGTAAGATTTTAGTTCTAGCTGGACCACATAAATCAATGTGAATTAAGTCAAGAGCATTATTGGATTTTTCTAGAATACTTTTAACAGATGCTCTAACTTGTATTCCAAATTGACATTCCTTACATACTAGATTGTGAGGTTTAACAATCTTAGGTAAGTCTCTAACTGCCTTAGCAGTACTGATTTTTACCATGCAATCAAAATTTACATGACAGAGTCTCTTATGCCATAGACAACTTTCATCAATATGTGCAATCAAGCATGTCTTTTCATTTTTATTCAAATGAAAGATATTACCCCTAGTTTGATTACCAGTTGCAATTTCCAAACCAGTTCTGTTCATAATTTTGCATTTTCCATTCTTGAATTGTAACTGAAATCCTTTTTCAACTAATATTTAAAAGAATTCAGTAATACATTCCAATACTAAGCATATATCAATCAAGTTTCATTTCTTGAGAGAGAAGGTGAATGAGAAGGAAGTCAAAGCAGATTATGTGTCTATAAAGGAGCAAATTGCAGATATCTTCATGAAGCCTTTTCCTAAAGATACTGTGATGCATAAATAATGGAACCAAGTAACTAAGACCTAATCTGACTCTCATGTACACACAATGGAATATGAAAGAGCCTAGGGAGATATCTCACTTTGACTACTTCTTCTAGGGAAGAGAGAGTCAAGGAATATCTCCTAGGGTTTCTATTTCTTTGTTGTAAATAAGGAGTAGATGTGTAAAATGCAATGCAACAATCATCTAATTAAGGAGATGAAAAACAAAGCAAACTAGACTAAAAATGCATATTTGACACAAACTAAAACTAAGAGACAGAAAGAAGGGTTGGGAAATGTACTCGGAGGTGCACCTTCTACTGAAATTGATGCAAACTTGGAAGATCCTAGGGCATTGGGTGCCCCTATCCCTCTGCTGACAGGAAGTTGGTCTTCTGAATCTTGGGTCCTGAGGGTCTAATATGTAGATCTGACACCTGAAACTACAAAACCCTAGGGACTAGGGCACCAAACTCGGGTCCTATCCCTAGGCAACACGCCCTTGTCTCTAAGATCTGATTCTAGGCCTGAGACTGTTTCTATGTCTTCTGTCGGTCCCAAAATTTGTGTGTCCGCCAAATTCCTATACCTGCAATTGCATCTTGAAAAAGGGTGTCTAGGTGGATGTATAAGGTTTTTCCTTAGTCAGACCCCTTGTTTTTGTGATTTACACCTGCACAAATAATCGATAGTGTAATGAAAATGTGTGTGCAAGAATCTTGTGTGTATGCAAGATTTTAAATGAATAAGAAAGTAAATATAGATTCTACCATATGCTTTGGAGACAAAAACCTAAATGATTGTAAATGTAAATGTCAATGCTTCAAATGAAAAATGCTAAAATGGATCTAAAGCATGAATGTAAATCTAAAAATTAATGTTATGAAGCTCATACAAAGACATGAAAATAACATGAAACCATACCATACCCTAAGGGAGAGGTACAAGCCAATCATCAGTAGGTGATCTCCTATTATTCTTCAATGTCTTCAAAGCTCGAAAGGGATGTTTAAAATGATTGATTCAGACTTGATGGATGCTTGATTTGTTGTTGTAGACTTTATAAAACTTGGACTTTAACTTCATAAGAATCTTATTCAATCACTAGATCTTAGATCTTTAAATGAGGAAAGAAAGCATTTATGTAGGAGACCCTAACTTTTTTTTGAGTCATAGGCCAACTTAGAAATGAAATGTTTCGATAATCTCTTGGATTTGAATATTAAAATATTGCCAAAACACGCTCCCTAAATCTGTGGAGAAAAATTTGGGACCATGTTGGAACCAACATGGTCCGAACACGTGTGGTCCAACCAAATTTTCACCAAATTTTTAGGGAAGCAAGATATTGTGATTTTAAAGAAAATTACAGGAGTTTGTAGAAATTTGTTACATTTTGATATAGAAAATCAAACCATAAAGGTTGAAATAAGGTATAATTAGTGTATTTGATGAAATATTTAATTGGGAGATTAAAATGAAAAGGGGCATACTTAAGGTAAAGGACCCAATTTTATGATGTGTAGACGGATAAGAGAAGACTTTATATTTAATTAAATTAATTAAATAAATTCTTAAAGTGAATTTGAAATGCAAGATGAAAACAAACTAAGGTGGGTGCTAACCTAAGCATGGAATTGTACCACCCAATTAAGAGTGTACAATTTAGGATTCTACATTTAGCCCCCACTTTAGCGATCATATGACACTACATATATATGCAAGATAAAGTATAAAAAAGTAAACATTTTATGAAAAAAGATATATCCATAAGGTGTCAGACGAAGCCCCTGTTGGCATTCTGATGTAGTTTTGTATGATCGGTAAATGATATGGTTGTCATTGTTGGCAACATCATCTCTTAAGTCTTCACAGTCCATTGGTAGTAAGTAGACTAGGATACTGAGGTCAACCGACTAAGAAGTAAGTAAACATGATAAATAGTGATTAGACCAACAAGTAGTAAGTAGGCTGACAAGAAGTAAGTAGACCAACAAGCAGTAAGTAGACTGACAAGTAGTGAGTAGACCAGAAAGCAGGAAGTAGACCAGGTAGCAGTGAGTAGATCAACATAGAAGAGGCCCACCAGCTAAACAAAGAACAAACCGATATATAGGAGTAAACCAGCTAGATAGATTTTGATTGATACACTGGAAGATTCTCTAACCGACAAACTGGTAACATTCAGTTAAATCAAGAGTCTTCTCCAGTCAACCTCTGGAATTATTGACATGTTCGACTGTCTTAATAGAGATTCATGCAATGATTTCGAAGACATGATTTAAGGCATGATAACAAAATTTTGAAAGGGATGTTTTGGAGGGAAGTTGGTGATAGACTAAAGGGTCAATAAATTCACATATCACATTCTTGAGATGGTTGTTGTCAAGGTGAGTTGAGATAATGTGAAAGTGCACATAGGGGGAGTTTAATAAATTTTAGAGCTAAGTGATAGAGGACTGATAGAGTGGAGTTCTACAAAGTGGTGACCCAAGTGATAGAGGACCAACTGTATGGAATCTTAGGATAAAAAATTAGTAGAGAGCAGAGTTCAAGGTGTATTTAGGAAATCAGTATTGTACAGAATAGACACAACCGATGCAGATGTAGTGTGAGTCTTCAATGTGATCTTATCAAGCTAATGTGTAGCCACTCTAGCAGATCATCATTTTGTTTCTCTCTAACCATTGTAACTAAAATCCCTTAATAGGGTAGACTTTAATAGGTCCCATTGTAAAAATCCCTTAACCAGGTGTCATCATAATTGATTATCTTAAGACCTTTTGACAAGGCTACCTCTGACAGGGTAAAGGCGCTAGCATGCCTTAGATAAAATCCCTTAATCGGGTGGCACCTAATAGTGTCTTTGTAATCTCCTAACAGGGATTTCTCTTCATCGGGTGTACTCCAAAAGAGCACAAATTTTGTGAGTTACTACTCACACCATGGTTTTCTCCCATTTGGGTTTCCACGAGATAAATCTTGCTGTCACTGTGTTTCTTTTCATGCATGGTTATTCTTCTACAATAGTTATTTATATAAATGAATGTTAAGTTAGTGATAACTTAAGTTAAAAGTTTTAATTGAGCAAAATGGGTAAATTGTTGATTCACCCCTCCCTCTCAGCACCGGTTGGGACTAACAATTGGTATCAGAGCCAAGTTCCTCTGGAGTGAAGCTTGATAGCTTGAGGATACAGATCATGGAAGAATACTGATATCAGAAGTAGATTGATGAAGTAAATGAAAAATATTGCTCATCTGAAAGAGAGACTAAGAAAATCTCTCGCAAAAGGAAAGGAATTAGCTCAACAGCTAAATGAGAGTCAAGACATCATAGATCAAATCTCTGAATAGAGTGGATCTAAAGAAGTTCAAGAAGCAGTCTTAGAACTCATCGGAAAGAACAAGAAGCTAACCGAAGAAGTCACACATCTCAAAAGAGAACATGAAGGATAGTCCCTAAGAATGACTAAGATATTGGAAATCAGCAGAAGTGCTAATGAAAGAAAAAGAGTGATCCAAAGCTTAAAAAGGATGAGAAAGAAGGTGATATCCTTGACACCCTATCAGATGTGGAAACAAAGGAGGTACAAATAAATTGAAAAGGAAACAAAATAGGACCAAGGTGCAGCTACCCTTGACAAAGGAAAAGCTAAAGAAAAAGACTCCACTGAAGACTTTGATACTTTCATAGTTGAGGACATCATAGGAAATGTTGTGTCAGACATCCCCAATCTAACAAAGGATATCTAACAACCAATTCATACTTCACTAGTGAAGGAAGCTGATCAAAATAATCTTCTCGGTCAAGATGAAGTGATAGTTGAAGACATTCCTTATGAGGATACACATCACAGAACTTTATTGACACCAAATCCTATTCTCTTTGAAGAAGGAAAAGTGGAAGAGAAGGAAACAACGAAAGGAAAAGAGGAAGATAAGAAAGCAGAGTAAGGAAAAGAGGAAGAGAAAAAAGCAAAGGAAGGAAAAGAGGAAGAGAAAAAAGCAGAGGAAGGAAAAGAGGAAGAGAAGAAAGCAGAGGAAGGAAAAGAGGAGGAGAAGAAAGCAGAGTATAATAAAGCAATTATCAATACTCCTCCGACAAAGAGGAAGTTAGATTTAGACAATTAAAGTGAAAATCAAAAGGTAAGAATCATCACAACTAGCTCAGAAGTTGAGACTGTAGAAAAGGAAGAAGAAAAATAGGAGGAAGAAGAAGGTGACTCGGTCATTGATATAAAGAAAATGACCCCTAAGAAATTGATGAAAGTCTCAGAAAAACTAAGAATCCAAGCTGAAAAGGCTAAATTGAGAGGAAACAAAAAGAAGGAAAGAATTCTCACTTCTGCCAAGACAATTCTCTCTGACCTAATCCTGGACATTGCAGTTGATGATACTGCACCCATTATTGATCAGTTGGATACTCTTGTTCAAGCAATCAGTCTAGAAGCAACCAATCTGGAGAAGGTTGCATTAAGGCAACATGAAACAAAGCAAGGAGATAACTTAATGTAATGAATAATAGTTGGCAAAGTTTCTCTTTCCACCAGAATAGAAGAAGTTAAAAAAATATTGCAGCAAGTTGGTCAACTACTGGTGAAATCTTCAAGTTTTCCTTCTTTAATCAAAGACTTAGAAGATAAAAGAAATCAGATTCAAAAAGAAATTCAAGATCTGGTAAGCTCTTTTGATCCTCTTATCAGTCAAGCATCAACCTTTACAGGAAAATTCAAAATGCTAAATCATGAAATCAGAAGGTTGAAAGATGAAGAAGACAAAAGAAGTCTTAGTTTGTTAGAGCTCCAATGCTATTTAGAACCAGTTGTTGATTTCATACAACTGAACATTAAAGAAGTAGACCACTTAATAAATGAACTTGACTATAAGACAGTTGATGATATTGAGGTATTCATTGTAGTCTTACATGGCCAATTCACCACCATGAAACAGGTTCAATATTCATGGGAATCTTCCTTGAAAGTGGCTCAAGAAAACTTCAAAAAGATTTTTGTTTTATTTTGACAAATCCTTTTGGATAGTCTTTGCCATTGATGGAAAAGGGGGGAATTTTGGAATCTAGTACAGTGTGTGTTATGAGTTATAGGGGTAAAAAATGGGGGCCATAACCAACATAGTTTTGTAGCGGTTTGTAGTATCTGCCACCAATGCCAAATGGGGGGTTTGTTGGCATTTTGATACAGTTTTGTATGACCGGTAAATGATATGGTTGTCATTGTTGGCAACATCATCTCTTAAGTCTTCATAGTCCATCGATAGTAAGCAGACTAGGATATTGAGGTCAACCGACTGAGCAGTAAGTAAACAAGATAAACAGTGAGTAGACCAGCAAGTAGTAACTAGACTGACAAGTAGTAAGTAGACCAACAAATAGTAAGTAGACCGACAAGCAGTGCGTATATCAGCAAGCAAGAAGTAGACCAGGTAGTAGTGAGTAGATTAGCATAGAAGAGGCCCACTGACTAAGCAAAGAACAAACTGGTATATAGGAGGAAACCGTCTAAACAAATTTTGATAGGTACACCAGAAGAGTCTATAACTGATAGATTGGTAATGTTCAATTAACATTTAGTTAAATTGAGAATCTTCTCCAGTCAACCGGCAGACTTATCGACATGTTCAACTATCTTGATAGAGATTCCTGCAATGATTTCAGAGATGTGATTTAAGGCATGATAACATAATTTTGAAAGAAATGTTTTGCAGGGAAAGTTGGCGAAAGACTAAAGGTTCAATAAATTCACATATCTCATTCTTGAGATGGTTGCTGTCAAGGTGAGTTGAGATAATGTGAAAGTGCACACAAAGGGAGTTTAATAGATTGCAGAGCTGAGTGACAAAGGACTGGTAGAGTGGAGTTCCATAGAGTGCTGACCCAAGTGACAGAGGACCGATACTATGGAATCAAAGGATCGACAAATTGGCAGAGGGAAGAGTTGAAGGTGTATTTAGGAAATTAGTGTTGTGTAGAACATACACAACCGATGCAGACATAGTAATCTCCTTCAGTGTGATCTGATCAAGCTAATGAGTAGCCACTCCAGCAGATCATCATTTTTTTTCTCTATAACCATTGCAACTAAAATCCCTTAATAGGGTGGACTTTAACAGGTCCCATTGTAAAAATCCCTTAACCAAGTGTCATCTTAATTGATGATATCAAGACCTTTCAACAAGGATACCTCTAACAGGGTAAAGGCACTAATAGGCCTTAGCTAAAATCCCTTAACTGGGTGGTACCTAACAGTGTCTTTGTAATCTCCTAACAGGGATGGCTCTTCATCGAGCATACTCTAAAAGAGCAAAAATTTTGTGAGTTACTACTCACACCATGGTTTTCTCCCATTTGGGTTTCCAAAAGATAAATCTTGGTGTGACTGTGTTTCTTTTCATGCATGGTTATTCTTCTGCAATAGTTATTTATATAAATGAATGTTAAGCTAGTGGCAACTTAAGTTAAAATTTTTAATTGAGAAAAATCAGTAAAGTGTTCATTCACCCCTCTCCTCTCAGCACCGGTTGGGACTAACAACCCCTAGTGGTATCTGAATACAATGTTAGGAACCACACCCTACAAAACCACATGCTAGATAAAATAGCCAAATCACCTAATTCTTACTAGGGTAGTGATAAATTCATGGGTAGTTATATGACCCTGCTATTTCGGCTTGCTAATTTAGTGAGGTGAAATAAGGTATCATGTTTACATAGTGAATTGTGAAAGAGGTGATGACAAATGTTCACAACAAAGCTTGATACAAGTTCAAATAATATCATGTAACATTTGGTAAGGAAGAGAACTGAATGATGATTCTTATGCCATCAATGGTGTAGAAATCAGAGCTCTCTAACTCAAGATATGAGAGATTAAGTAGAAAATCATAAATTAGGGTTTTGAGAAAGGAGAGAAACACATACCATATGAATAGTGGAAAATGACACTTCCATTTGTCATTTTCTCACTTTTTGTCTTATTTGCAGTAGAGGAGCTCACATAGAACTCACAATTCCTCAAAGATGACCCGAGCGACTGACCTCGATGGAGATCCTAGGGTAGTCTGTCCTTACCAATCAACCACTTGATGAGGTGACTGTACTGAACCACCTTTGTACATTTTGTTGACATTCTATTGAGTTGAATTTGAATTTTTTGTATGAGGTAAAGTCTAATTGCACATGTGCCCCCAAGAGGGTACCATGATCCCACTAGGGTGTCATGGTCCCAACTGGGCGCCTTGGTCCCACAAGGGTACCATGGTCCCACTAGGGTTCCCTAGTCCTCCCAGAGTGCCCTGGTCCTTCCATGGCATCCTGGTCCCTAACTAAGGTGACCAAGGGTTAGCATAGGATCAAGCCTTTTGTTGCTAAGTTGATTGAGACAATGATATTGATTGTTGCTTGGTTGATTTTTTGTAAAGATTACCCTATATGTGAGAGCACACTACCAATCATACATATCAAAATCTATAGAGTCATATTCCTTGATTGTCTTAGGATGATATAGATCTTCTTAAGATAGTACAGTTATAGTATATCTATAACATGCCATCAATGAAGTTCCATCAATCTATGCTCATGTCACTCATGGAGAGATGGGATATAGATACCTCTGAGTTTTTCCTACCAGTGGGGGATATGATGGTGACACTTGAGGATGTTTACTGCATACTGAGGCTTTCTATTAGAGGAAGTATAGTGAGATATCAGGCGGGTCACACCGCATCTTCTATTCAGAGAGTAGAGGTACTACATTGGGAAAGTTATGCTCAATGAGACTAGAGGACGGATCATGATTCAATGGTTACTACATCCTACCTGTGCCATTCCACTCATGAGGAGACTCATGATAGCCACAGTAGGGCTAGCCATATACCCAGATGGATGACATAGTCACATGCATGGGGGTCTCACTTATGCTATTCAAGTGATGGAGGAGCGGTGGATAGTGTTCTCCTAGGGATGGGGCATGTTAGCCCATCTCTAACATGAATTAAAATATTATGTCTATGGTGATGGATGTAGCTTGATGACATGCACCCTTCTTCTGGTTTGGATATTCAAGTATATTACATGAACTAGGCCAACCATAGTACTAGTTGGTGTTGACTCAGATGACCTAGAGCATATGAATACCTTCTCACCAGACCATGGTAGAATGGTGACTTGTTGTATTGGAGGATTGGAATTGATAGACTAAGATCGGATGTCATTAGATGGAGACCATATCGACGCATGGCCACATGGCCAAGCCAACATAGTTAGCTTTGTCTTATGTAAAGGAACCACTTCCTCGATGGGCACTATAGCCACATCGCAGTCCCATTCTATTTTGACTGAGTAAGATGATAGTTTGGGCTAGAGAAGGGTATTCCAGATGATGTTACAACTTTTATATGTAACTCTCAAGTGATGGCGAGTCCAGGAGAAGTTCCTAGGCCTTGCAGTGATGAGATTGAGATGACAAAATTAAATGATTTTGATCAAGATATTGTGGTCCCCTATAATGATGATATGGGAGCTCATCACAGTTACATCACATGGTGGGATAGGACTTACCTGGAGCCATTTTTCCTTTAGACAATCCTAAGGGGAATTCTGGACCATGGAGGTGATCAACTAGGGAGGATAATGAGGCATCCAAGGACCTGAGTGATGGAGACACATCGGATCATGAGGATGAGAGAGAGGAGGAGGGGGAACAATGGGATGGAGATGATGATGATGATGGAGGAGGAGATGGAGATATTGGCAGGGAGGGAGAGCAGAGCTATACATGCAGACATCATTTGAAGATTGAAGGAAGGTTTTTGAGAAGACAATCAGAACTACACTGGTACTAAATCCAACATATGAAGATGCCATTTTGAGCAGTACATTCTTATTGGATTTAACCATGCAACTGTAGTCAGTGTGACTCCCATTTTGTGATTGAGCAGTGAGCTCTAGGCGCTTGGCCTTTCTGCATGTGCAAACCCCATTTGTATACACTTACTATCTGCATTAGTATCATCTGATTATGGGTAAGGTTTCCCACCGTGGTTTTTCCCCTTACAGGGTTTCCACTTAAAAATATTGGTATTATGTGTTGTGGATGACTTTGTCTTTATGTTTCATGCACTAATCCTTACCAGTATTGCAATTAAGTGTTAAAATTGTCTACCGACATAATGGACTGGTTTACCGGTATTAAGCATAAAGTTGGTTAAGTTGTTTTTGGTTTGAATTTATTTGACAACTGATTCACTCCCCCCCTCCCCTCTCTCAGTTGTCTCAAGGACCTAACAATTGGTATCAGATCTTAGTCCTCTTTTACAGAAGTTTAACAGCTTGAGGAGATCCAATGTCTACTAACTATTTCATGAAGGACAGTCCTAAACTTGATGGAACCAACTGTGGCATATGGAAGATCAGAATGGAGACACATTTAAATTGTATTGGAAATGACATCTGGGATATTACAAAGAATGGTTATACTGCTCCTACTCAGAGTTAGCCCAATCCACCCAACTTGACTAAAGATGAGGAAAATGATTACGAAGCAAGAGAAGCACTTTTGAGTGCATTATCTGATCAACAAATCATGGGACTATCAGATAGGTCTACTGCTAAAGATATTTGGGATCATTTGGAAACACTGAATGAAGGTGATTCCACAGTCAAAATTACAAAACTTGAAAGCTTCCGGGTTAGGTATGAACATCTGAAAATGGAAGAAGATGAAAGGATTTTTTTCTTTTATGGAAAGAGTAAATGAGATTGTTTTGGGTATTAAATGTTGTGGAGGAACCTTGAGTGAGGATGAAATTGTTTCAAAAGTTTTAAGAGGATTGCCACTGGCATATAAAATGAAAGTCACTACTATAAATGAGTTGAGAACAATGCCTAATACATCAGTAACTAGAGATACATTGATTGGAAAACTTTTAGCTTTTGAAATTGAAGAATTTGGTCCTGTTGCTATGATAAAGATAGATTTAGCCTTTAAAGCATCAACATCATTTGCTCCATCATTTGACAAATTTGATTGGAAAGCCTTTTATGCAAGAGAAATTGAAGAAAGTAGGAAAGAAAATGAAGAACTTGAAGAACTTGAAGCACTACTTGCAAGGAAAATGCCTAAAGGTCCAGTTGGAAGTAAGTATGAAGGTAAAGCACCCTTTAAATGTTTTAACTGTAATAAGATTGGTCATATGGCTTTAAGATGCCCTAATAGACATGCTAGACTAAGAGAAGAAGCTAGAAGAACATACAAGCCTAACCCTGAATATCAGAGATATAGATTTAAGAAGAATAAAGATAAATCTTGTTACATTGTTGATGAAGGAGTGACTGATGATTCTGATGAGGATCCGATAGACAATGGATGGGTTTTTGTTGCTATAACAGAAGATCAACTGGCACCTACTGCTCAATTGGTAGAACAAACCTTGGCAGCTAAAGTTGAAGTAAAGGATGAGTGGATCATTGATTCAAGATGCTCACATCATATGACAAGAGACAAAGGTAAATTCTGGAACTTTCAAAAATACAATGGAGGCTTAGTGAGATTTGGAGATGACAAAGCTTGTTTGATCAAAGGTAAGGGTACAATATCTCTTGATGGTAAGCATAATACTGATAATGTTTACTATGTTGAAGGATTAAAGCATAATCTTTTGAGTGTTGGTCAATTAGTTGAGAAAGGATTTCAGTTACAATTCAAAAATGGAAAATGCAAAATCATGAATAGAACTGGTTTGGAAATTGCAACCGGTAATCAGACTAGAGGTAATATCTTTCATTTGAATAACAATGAAAAGACATGCTTAATTGCACATATTGATGAAAGTTGGCTATGGCATAAGAGACTGTGTCATGTAAACTTTGATTGCATGGTGAAAATCAGCACTATTAAGGCAGATAGAGATTTACCTAAAATTGTCAAACCTCACAATACAGTATGTAAGGAATGTCAATTTGGAAAACAAGTTAGAGCTAGTTTCAAAAGTATTCTAGAAAAATCCAATAATGCTCTTGATTTAATTCATACCAATTTATGTGGTCTAGCTAGAACTAAAAGCTTACAAGTTGATAGATATTTCATGCTGATCATTGATGACTATTCTAGAATGTGTTGGGTTACTTTTCTCAGAGAAAAATCATAAGCACTTGGAAAGTTCAAACTATTCAAAGAAATGGTAGAAAATGAAACCGGTAAGAAAATCAAACGTCTAAGATTAGATCAAGGAGGAGAATTTACATCTAAGGAATTTAATACATTCTGTGAAGTAAATGTAATCAGAAGACAGCTATCAACACATCGGACACCACAACAAAATGGAGTTGTTGAAAGGAAAAACATAACTATCTTGGATGCAACAAGAAGTATGTTATCAGAAGAAAACCTACCACATGTATATTGGAGAGAGGCAGTCAGTACAATGGTCTATACATTCAACAAAGTTCACATCAAAGGTGAAACCGGTAAGACCCCTCATGAACTATGGTTTGGTATTACTCCTACTCTTAAATATTTTAGAATTTTTGGAAGTAAATGTTATATCAAAAGAGATGAGTATATTGGCAAATTTGATCCTAGAAGTAATGAAGGAATATTTCTTGGTTATTCATCTAAGAGAAAGGCATATAGATGTTTTAATAAAAGATTGCAGAAAAGTGTTGAAAGTACAAATGTAAAGATTGATGAACAATTCAGAGGAACTTCAAAGTATATAGACTCTGAACTGGCAATAGAAATTTTGACAAATGAACCTACTCTAAATCCACTGGTACAGAATGAAGATCAAGTTACCCCGGTATCATCTAAAAATTCCACAGTAACTGAGGAACAACAACAAACAAAGACACCCCGGTATGTAAGACTGGATCACTCTGAAGATCAGATAATTGGAAACAAGTTTAAAGGAGTTATGACAAGAGGAAGATTGGAAAATGAAGAGGTATGTCTTATTTCTCAAATTGAACCATCATCAGTTAATGAGGCATGTGAAGATAAATTTTGGATTAAAGCTATGGAAGAAGAGTTAGAACAAATTGAGAAGAATAACACTTGGACATTAGTTCCCCAGCCTAAAGATAAAAATGTAATTGGAACCAAATGGGTTTTCAGAAACAAACTTAATGAATATGGTAAGGTTATCAGAAATAAAGAAAGACTAGTGTAAGGGATATTCTCAGAAAGAAGGAATAGATTACAATGAAACCTTTGCACCGGTAGCTAGAATTGAGGCAGTCGGATTATTTTTGGCTTTTGCAGCACATAAGAACTACAAAGTATATCAAATGGATATTAAATGTGCATTTTTGAATGGAGATCTTGAAGAAGAAGTTTACATTGAACAACCTGATGGATTTTCTTTGACAGATAACAAAGATATGGTTTGCAGGTTAAGAAAAGCTTTGTATAGATTGAAGCAAGCTCCAAGAGCTTGGTATGCAAGATTGGATAAGTATCTTTTGAAGATTGGTTTTTCTAAAGGTAATGTAGACACCAATTTATATTATAAAGTGACTAATGATGACATCTTGGTTATAGAAGTATTTGTTGATGATATAATCTTTGGAGGAGAAGATGGATTATATAAAGAATTTTCTATTAAAATGCAGCAAGAATTTGAAATGTCTATGATTGGAGAAATAAAATTCTTTTTAGGATTGTAGATTTCACAGACTGATAAAGGTATATTCTTGAGTCAATCCAAGTACTTAAAAGAGTTACTAAAGAAATTTGGGATGGAGAACTCTAAACCGGTAAGCACACCTATGACTACAAATGACAAACTATCACTAAGGGATGAATCTAAACCTGTTAATCCAACTAGATACAAATCTATGATAGGAGGTTTACTATATTTGACACAAACCAGACCTGATATTATGAATGCAATATGTATTGTTTCAAGATTTTAGAGTAATCCTAGAGAAAATAATGAATCAACAGTAAAAAGGATTTTCTGGTACTTACAAGGCACTATAAATCTTGGATTATGGTATCATAGAGATGAAAACTTTGAATTATGTGCATACACAGATGTAAATTGGGCAGGAGTTGTGGATGATAGAAAAAGCACCACTGGTGGAGCATTATTTCTTGGAAATAGACTAATTTCTTGGTTGAGTAAGAAAAAAAGTTGTACATCTTTATTAACAGTAGAATCAGAATATGTTGCAGCAGCAACTAACTATATACAGGTACTATGGCTTAAGCAAATGCTAAAAGACATAAAGGTAAAATGCAAGGAATCTATTACTATCTATTGTGATAACACTACAGCAATTGATATATCTAAGAATCTGGTACTAAATTCTAAAACCAAACATGTTTCTATCAAACTAAATTTTCTAAGGGAAAATGTTGAAGCAAAGGAAATAAAATTGGTTTATGTGAATACAAAAGAGCAGATAGCAGATATCTTTACTAAACCTCTACCTAAGGAGACTTTTGAATATCTCAGAGTTCAGCTTGGGGTCATACCCCCATGAGTAGAGACTTAGGAAGTTGATGATTGGCATCAACTGACAGAATTAATAGAGAAATCTTTTATTCCAGCTTTGATGGGAAGCTACTTCTCAGGGGGAGTAGTTGGTATACTAAATTGATTGGTATTTTGTATATGAACTTGGCTTGGAAATAACTTTGGCATTTGATGTCAAAGGGGGAGAGATTGGTATGGAAAAATAGAAGAAAACACATGTTGCTCCCATGGGGAGAGATTGTTGTTTGGGAGAGATTATTACTCTCTATATTTGTATTTTGATTTATGGTTATGATCTCTTTTTGGAGATTGTTGGTTTTTGGTATTTGGCATTTTTGTTTTGGCCCTTTGATGGTTTTTCCATCTTGTGTTGCCATCAATGTCAAAGGGGGATATTGTTGGTATTTTGGTATGGTTTTGTCATTGATGTCAACACCTACTAAACACTTATCAACTCTGGCACTTTGGATAATCAACAACATTCACCGGCAAGCAAGTGACTCATGCACAGTCACCGGTATCTGGTACACTAGAAAGACATAATGATCACTGACACTTGGAATTATATGGAAAACACTTGGTTATGTCAAAGACATCGTGAGGACACTTTGTCTTCAATTTTTGTTTATTGTACATTACCATTTGCATACTTATTGTTACCAGCAAATAAGTCCAGGTTACACCGACAGGTTTATCTTTTCTAGATCAGCATGGCACGCTATGGAGATGACTTATTATTGTTGTAAATGCATTAAAGCTGACATATTGAATTGGTTATTGCATCGGGTATTAATTGATATGTAAATTAATTTTATTGTAATATCTTGTAGAGCCGACCTACTAAAATTGGTCTTAGGTTATGGTATAAATGTAAGATCTTATTTGTAAGATCAAATGTGGAATGCAAAAAAGGATTGTGTGAAGGTATATGCGAGAATAAGAAGAGCTATACACGCAGACATCATTTGAAGATTGAAGGAGGGTTTTTGAGAAGACAATCAAAACTACACCGGTACTAAATCCAGCATATGAAGATGCTATTTTGAGCAGTACATTCTTATTGGATTTAACCATCCAACTATAGTCACTATGACTCCCATTTTGTGATTGAGCAATGAGCTCTAGGCGCTTGGCCTTTCTACATGTGTAGACCCCATTTGTATACACTTACTATGTACAGTAGTATCATCTGATTGTGGGTAAGGTTGCCCACTATGGTTTTTCCCCTTATAGGGTTTCCACGTACAAATATTGGTGTTATGTGTTGTGGATGACTTTGTCTTTATGTTTCATGCATTAATCCTTACCGGTATTGCAATTAACTATTAAAACTGTCTACTGGCATATTGGACTGGTTTACCGGTATTAAGCATAAAGTTGGTTAAGTTGTTTTTGGTTTGAATTTATTTGACAACTGATTCACCTCCCCCCCCTCTCAGTTGTCTCTGGGACCTAACAAAGACACTATGAGCATGGAGAGGATAGCGACTCTTGATAAGATATAGACATGACACATGATCCACACTACTAGGAAGGAGATCTAGGTAAAGGGTTTTTATTTAATTCAGTTTGTTTAGAATTTTTTATTATGATGAACATGCAATTTGATTTTGTTTTCTCTTCTACAGTCAAGGTATAGGAGGGGCAGTCCCTTATCTAGGAGACCCTATCAGGCATCATCACTACTTCATGTATACCTTAGTCTTCATAGATCATGCATAGACCTCATAGGAGCATCGGACAACATGAGGATCTATTCGACTCGGTTTGAATAGATGTAGAGATCATACAAGAAGAGGGGGAGTGGCTACAACGTGAGCTAGTAGAGTCCTTGACAAAGTTTGCCATGTATCGAGGTATAGTCATGGATCGAGACCACAGGAGTTCCTCTAAGAGTCACTCATGATCTTTATCTCATTATCCACCCATGGGACCACCACGACAGGGACTCGAGGACTCGGGTAGTCACTAGCCATAGATAGTGTTGATATAGCAAAGACCATATTTTGCATCTAGTGGTCAATTTTGTATATGATAATGTATTTAAATTTTTTGATGATATATATATATATATATATATATATATATATATATATATATGATATTAGCCTCAAATGTGTTGTTTTAATTACAAAACAATGGATGTATATATTTCTCTTATTAAAAGTAACAAATTTGGAAATGTACATGTATGTCTAATCTAACTCTCATATAATTGATTTCTCAATACCTTATGGTTAAATTGATACATGTGTGATCTAATTAAATAACTAAGTATTTAATTAAATACAATATTGATGATTTAAAGAACTTTGTTTTAGTTAAGGACTACATAACTAATGTAATCTAATTAAGGGTTTAATTAAACACAACATGATGTATCTAACTCCAAACAAATGAAGGAAAATACTAGCACATAAGAATGTAAAATCCTAAAAAATTACACCATTGATTCAAGGCAACCAAGAATTTAAAACATGTTTGTCAAGAATAAAGCAATATAGATCAAATGTTAATAATTTAATACTACATGCTTTAATGAAGAGATTCTACCATATCATACAATTTTGTAGAAGGAAAGAAAGGAAAGGAAAAGAAATGAAAGGGGGAGATCAAGAGTAGTATCTATGAATATGCATAACATTTATGGGTTCTTTAAGAGGCGTACCTTCAACATCTTCTATTTTGTAGGCACCTGATCTATAGACCTCAGTGATGATATATGGTCCAGGGCAATTCAAGCTAAACTTTTCTCTTTCTTCAGTTGTAGCATTCACATTATGTTGATTCTCATAGAGCACAAGGTCACCCATTGAGAAGGAACATTGAATGACCTTATCGTTATAACTTGACTGCAGAGATTTATGATATGCTTGAATATGATCAAGAGCGTTTATATGTTGTTCATCAAGCATTTCAAGTTGTTGAAGGCATTGTTCTCGATAAAAATAATCGTCAACTATACCCTTAAGAGAAATTCTTAGTGAGGGAATCTCTAACTCTAAAGGCATAATAGCATCAATACCATAAATAAGATTGTAAGGGGTAGTACCCATAGCTATGCACACACTTGTTCGATAATCCCAAAGAGCATAAGTTAATTGGGTGTGCCAATCCTTACCATGTTTGTTTATAGTCTTATGAAGAATTTGTTCAAAAATTTAATTAGAGCACTCAGCCTGGCCATTATATTTAGGGTAATAAGGTGTAAAAAAATGATGTTGAATATGGTATTTTTCAAGAATTTTCTTCACATATTTGTTCTTAAATGAAGTAGCATTGTTAGAAACCAAAGTAGAAGGAATTCCAAATCGAGCAATAATATTATCCAAGATGAATTGCCAAATTACTTCTATGGTAGTGGATCGAAGAGGAACCGCTTCCATGCACTTCGTAAAATAATCTATAGTGATTATAATGAAATATGTCCCTGGGATGAGGGGGGAGAAATTTTTCCAACAAGATCCAAGCCCCACATTGGAAAGGGCCAGGAAGCCACTTGTGACTTAAGTTCCTGTGCAAAAGCATGAATCAAATTATTGTGTTGCTGACATTGATGACACTTCTTAACAAACACAAAGGATTCTTTCTCCATGGTCTACCAATAATATCCCATTCAAAGTAACCTTTGAACTAATTTTTTACCTCCAAAATATCTCATTTGAAAGAATAGAACCATTTTGGATGCAACAAGAACCATGATGATGGAGGCCCAATTGCCTCATATCTACTGGAGAGAAGCAATGAGTACAACAGTCTACACATTTAACAGAGTTCACATCAAAGGTGAAACTGGTAAGACTTCTTATGAATTATGGTTTGGACATACACCTACTATTAAATATTTCAGAATTTTTGGAAGTAAATGTTATATGAAAAGGGATGATTCAATTGGAAAGTTTGATCCTAGATGTGATGAAGGAATATTTCTTGGTTATTCTAATCAAAGCAAAGCATATAGATGTTATAACAAAAGATTGCAGAAAATTGTGGAAAGTGGAAATGTGAAAGTGGATGAGAAATACAAAAATCAATGTATATCATATGATAGGGAACCGACAGTGGAAATGATACTAACTGAACCGACAATACCTCAACCGGTACATGACATTGAAACTATTACACCGACACAGTTAGAAAACTCAACTATGACTAATCATCAAATCAGTAAACCTAAAGTTTAGAAGACTCCAAGGTATGTAAGGTTAAACCATTTTGAAGATCAAATAATTGGAGATAGGAACAAGGGAGTTGTGACTAGAAGAAGACTGGAAAATGAAGAGGTATGTTTTATTTCTCAAGTTGAACCAATATCTGTTATTGAAGCTTGTAAAGATAAACATTGGTTAAAGGCTATGGAAGACAAATTAGATCAGATAGAAAAGAATGAAACTTGGACTTTAGTTCCCCAACCTAAAAATAAGAATTTTATTGGAACTAAATGGGTTTTCAGAAATAAACTGAATGAGGTTGGTCAAGTTATAAGAAACAAGGCTAGACTAGTTTGTAAAGGATACTCACAAAAGGAAGGAATTGATTATGGTGAAACCTTTGCACCTGTAGCTATAATTGAATCTATTAGACTATTTCTTGCCTATGTAGCTTATAAGAACTATAAGGTTTATCAAATGGATGTTAAATATGCATTTTTGAATGGTGAACTTGAAGAAGAGGTATACATTGAGAAGCCTAATGGTTTTTCACTGACAGATGATAAGGATATGGTTTGTAGGTTAAAGAAAGCATTATATGGTTTGAAACAAGCTCCCAGAGCTTGGTATGCAAGGTTGGATAAATATCTTTTGAAGCTTGGTTTTACTAAAGGCAGTGTTGATAGTAATTTATATTACAAAATTATTGATGACGATATTCTGATTATTGAAGTATTCGTTGATGATATCATTTTTGGAGGTGAAGATAAATTGTGCTTGGAATTTGCTAACAACATGAAAAATGAATTTGAGTTGTCCATGTCTAGTGAAATGAAATATTTCTTAAGTTTGTAGATTACTCAGACTGAAAAAGGTACCTTTATCTGTCAAACTAAGTATCAAAGTGAATTATTGAAGAATTTTGGTATGGATAATTCCAAATTGGTAAGTACCCCTATGGTGACAAGTGAGAAATTATCTATCAAAGATACATCTGCATCGGTAAATCCAACAAGGTATAAGTCTATGATTGGTGGCTTGTTATATCTGACTCATACTAGAGCAAATATTATGAATGTTGTGAGTATTGTTTTAAGATATCAAAGTAATCCTAAAGAAAATCATGAGATTATAGAGATGATAACTTCACTTTGTGTGCATATACAGATTCAGATTGGGAGGCAGATACTGATGACAGGAAGAGCACTTCTGGTGGAGATTTCTTTCTTGGAAAGAAACTGGTTTCATGGACCAACAAAAAACAGTGAAGCATTTCTTTATCTACTGTAGAAGCTGAATATGTTGCAGTAGCAACTAATTGTACTCAGGTCATGTGGATAAAGAAAATGTTGAAGGATATCAAGGTAAAATGTAGTGAACCGGTAGTTATCTACTGTGATAACTCTGCAGCTATTGACATGTCTAAGAATTTGGTATTTCACTCCAAGACTAAGCACATATCAATAAAGTATAACTTTTTGAAGGACAAGGTAGAGGAAAAGGAAGTCAAATTGGTTTATGTGAACACTAAAGAGCAGATTGCAGATATATCCATGAAACGGTTGTCTAAAGAATAATTTGAGTATTTGAGAGATAGGTTGGAGGTTTCTGCCCCTTTGGCAAAGACTTGATTGATGCAGTTTAGCATTAATCCAACATGAATTATCAGAGATATTATTCATTTTAGTACTGATGAAGTGGTACTACTACTTAGGGGAAGTAGTCATCTTTGATATTCAGGGACTTATATTATTGCTTTAATCTTTTTGTCAGAACTCTGGCATTGATGTCAAAGTGGGAGAGATACTAATATGAAAAAGTATACTTCAGAGCTATACAAAGATATTATTCAAAAGGGGAGTTTTTTGGTTATCTTCCATTAGGGGAGACTTGTTTGGCATTTCTTGGTACTTAGATGTTTTTCACATCTAGTGTTGCCATCAATGCCAAAGGGGGAGATTGTTGGCATTTTGGAGGAATTGATTATGTGTTGCACTGATGTTTTGTCATTGATGTCAACACTAGTTGTTATGGTTGAATACCGATAGATAGGTTTTGGTTACAGGTATAGGTTTAAGTTTCTACCGACAGAACTTTCATTCAGAATTTTGGACAAGATGTATAAGTGGTGTTGGTGCGGTTTTTAGGATGCTGAAGATGTTCTCTGGTCGTGCTTCAACTAGTTGGAGACATCACTTTGGCATGATGAACCCAGAATAGGTCTGGTGCCTATCTAGTTTATGGATGGGTATCATGTTAACGTGTTTTCTACACATTATCGGGATGATTTATGGATTGGTTAATGTTGTTTTGGTCTAAAGCCGCCATGGCATATCATTGTAAAATGGATATATGTAATGATCTTATTGTAATGTCTTTTAGGTGGCCGACCTAATTGGTTTAGGCCTTAGGGTTGGTATAAATTGATGTAATATCTCATTGTAGATCAGGGTTTCATGGTCATGAATTGTAATATCATATGCGAAGGAGTTTAGGTCGATAATTGAGGATCGAATTGGGATTAAGGAAGAGGTCAAAGGACTCTGGTGTTGAGCTTTACTGAGACTGTAATTAGGCATGGTAGATGCTATCTCTGCCAGTTCACTCTACTAGATTGTTGTCCAATATCTTGAGGTGCTTTTAACCTCTCTGTAGTCAGTGAGACTCTTTTGTAATGAGCAATGTTCTCTAGGCAGTGTGCCTTCCTGCATGTGCATGCCCCTCATTGTATCACATACTTTCTGTGGAAGTATTATTTGACTGTGGGTAGGATTCCCACCATGGTTTTTCCCTTTATCAGGTTTTCCACGTACAACTCATGGTGTTATTTGGTATGCTTTCATTGTGTTGATTATCTGGTTTATTATTGTGTTGCATTGTTTACTGGTATCTGTTTCTACTGGTATTTGTTTCTAGTATTCCAGTATTTAATGTTATGTGCTCCGGTTTAAGGTTGTATTGTGGATTAGTTGTTATAATCTATTAACAACTGATTCACCCCCCTTATCAGTTGTTCACTGGTTATCCTAACAATCTGGAAGTCTTTTTGATTATATCACTTGATCTGGTGATTGCATTTGAGGTTTCTGGTTTTTCTGCTCAGTGGATAGCAGAGTCTGGTTTTTATCCAGTGAGGTTCGGTATGATGACATCGTGTCCTGCATATTTGGGATAATGTTTTTTATTTTTGTGTGTATCTTCAGGTCAAGTGGTTCCTTATTTGGTGTTCTAGAAGCTATCTTTCTTATCCGAGTTGATGTTGTTGAGTGTTCTTAGATGTTAGCATGTTGATTGATGAAGATTTGCATAAGTGATATTTGTGCAGCTATTGCGGATGGTTCTAATTTTCTTTTTGGTGTTTCCTAATCATGTCCTATTTGTCTTGGTATTCTGAATTGATTATTGTGTGAGTTTTTGATATTTTCATGATCTGGTGATGTTCTTCATGTTATGTGGTATTTTGGTGGTGTAACATGTTGCGGCTGGTCTTGTTGTGATTTATGGTGGTGATGAGAGTTTAGAGATTTTATTTAGGTCCATGTTATGTTACCCATGTCATTATATTGGTCTAGTGGTTAATTTATGTATCGTGTAATGTAATTTTGTAATTAGGTGTTATGGGTTTGGTCGACCTTGTAGTCAAGGTTGATGAATTGTTTAAATGGGTGTAATATGTAGGTGTCGGAGACAACTGAGAGGGGGGAGGTGAATTAGTTGTCAAATAAATTCAAACCAAAAACTTATTAACCAACTTAATGCTTAATACTGGTAAATCAGTTAAGTATGTCGGTAAACAATGTTAACAGAAAATTGTTGTACCAGTAAGAATTAATGCATGAAACATAAGCACAAAGTCGTCCACAACACATGACACCAATATTTGTACGTGGAAACCCTGTAAGGGGAAAAACCACGGCGGGAAACCTTACCCACAATCAAATGATACTACTACAGATAGTAAGTGTACAAAAAGGGTCTGCACATGTAGAAAGGCCAACAGCCTAGAGCTCACTGCTCAATCACAAATGGGAGTCACACTGACTACAGTTGGATGGTTAAATCCAATGAGAATGTACTGCACAAAATAGCATCTTCATATGCTGGATTCAGTACCGATGTAATGCTGATATGCTTCTACAAAAACCTAACTTCACCTTCAAATGATGTCTTCATGTATATCCCTACTTCATCTCGCATATACCCTTCCTTAAATCTTTTTCACATTCCACACTTGATCTTACAAATAAGATCTTATATTTATACCATACCCTAAGACCAATTTTAGTAGGTTGGCTCTACAAGATATTACAATAAAAACATTTTACAAATAATACAATATCCAATGAAATAACCGATTGAACATGTCGGCTTAATGCATTTACAACAATAATAAATCATCTCCATAGTGTGCCATGCTAATCTGGAAAAGATAAACTTGTCGGTGTAACCCTAGATAACCTGGACCTATTTGCCGGTAAAAGCAAATATGCAAATAAGAGTATACCAATGATTATTACTTCAAAATAAAGTGTCCACATGATGTCTTCGATATTACCAAGTGTCTTCCATGTCATTTTAGGTACCAGTGAACATTATATCCTGTCGGTGAGCCATATACCAGTAAATGTTGCACAGTTTACTATTTGCTAGTGAATGTTGCTAGATCTCCAAAGTAGGTGTATTTTGTAGGTGTTGACATCAATGACAAAACCATACGAAAAGACCAACATAATATTCATGTAATTTGGTGTCGAGGAGTTGAGTCTACATTATTAGAGAGTGGTTTAAGTGCAATTAATAGAAATTATCCTTCGATGTGGTGTGTTGAGCAGATATTGGTGAGGAGAAAACATTTTTGCTTAACCAGAACTATCATCAAACATTGGTAGATGTTATTATTGCAATTCATTCTTTCCAGATTGTTTTCTGAATCTTATTGTAAGGTAGTGAACCTTCCCTAAGGATTGGAGCCTTTTAGGTTATTGTATTATGAGTAGTAAACTATAGGTAGTGTTCTTGAATGCTCCTACATTCCCCATTGTAATATTTATGCATTCCCCATTGTAATATTTATGCATACTAGTGTAGGGTATTATCTCATTGTGGGTAGGTTCTCACCGTGGTTTTTCCTTAACCGGTTTTTCCACATCAAAAATACTGGTGTTATGTGTGTTGTTGTTGTTACTGTTATCTTTCCTTTCACTATAGTTGATGAGATCTGAGATTGTGCTTAATTGTTTTAATCTGGTGAAAACTGATTCACCCCCCCCCCCTCTCAGTTTTCCTTCTTGGTGCTAGCAACAATTTAATGGGAGCCAGAGGCTGGGTGGCATCCTACTTGGTGGTGACTATATAACACATATGTTGTACATGTGGATGTAGGCATCAAACTATGAGTATCTTCACAAGTGTCATGATATGATACTCTATGAAAAATGGACAAGTGGTTGGAAGTACCTTATGCATGAAGAAGGTCAGTGCCCAAATTGGGTTATCACGAATAGTAAGAAAAACAAGCTAATTATAGTCATTCATGATAGATTCTCTTACAACTATAAGTGTTGTAAGTTATCACAGCTATAAGATGTGCAAGAGAAATTTTCATACCTCTGAAGAGTAAATTTTAGGTGCCCAAATTAGGAGGTTTGCATGGGGAGTCATTTGGAGGTGTACATGTTTCATTAGCATTCTTTTTGGTGGCCAAGAATTAGGGCAGAATATTTTGCATGGCCCCATCTTCTTGCTTCATCTAGAAGCTTCCTTTGTTGTTGTATTTCTCTATAAAAGGTAGCCTTGGAGAGTATTAGTCATGTTATGTTTGTAGGTGAATTGTTATGCTTCCAGAATTAATCTCCATATTGTGCATTGTCAGTTGTTGGATCCTATTGAAGGAGCTAAGTGTTGATATTGTATTGTAAACAATTAGTTTACTAGAATACAACATACTATGCTTTTGGAGTGTGGGGTTTTTAACTTGGAAGGATTTTCCCCACAATATATCTTGTATTCATTGAGTTTATTTTTATGCATGTTTATTATCTACTTGTAAATATGTTTTTGATTCTATAATAAAAGGTTTGTAAAGAAAATTTGTACTCCCCCACTAGATAAGTGTTAGGTAGTTCTTTCCACACCTTAGCTTCATTTCACCAAAATGGGAGCATTTGAGTAGGTTATGAACATTCAACAAAGTATTAATTATACAAAGACATCATCTAATATTGTGTGGAGGAATACAATACTTGTTGCATAGACTTAAATCAGATTTGTTGAAAAGTGTTTAGAAACTTTTAAGAAAATGCAATTGGTAGGTGTAGATGCAGTCTAGACAATGATTGTCAGTGTACCTTCTATGTGTCCAAAATGGGAGCTATGGAATAGGGTGTTGAGATCAAACAAAGCATAAAGATTAGCAACTTGCTGAAATCCAAAGAGAATTGCTGCAATTAATGAGTAGATTTTGCTGCCTAAATCTTTGCATAAGACATAATAACATAAACAAGTGTAAGATGAGATATTCAATAAATAAATTCCATTTTTAAATTAAGCACTGATTTTAGATTATTTAATCTAGATTGCACATAAAGTTTTCGAGGCCTAGACAAATTAGGTGTAGTTCAAGTTGACATTATAATAAAACAAACTCATTAAATATGTAATAATTGTAGATAATCTAAACTTCTGACAAAGGTTTCATGCTACAATCAAACGTATTGTAATTCAAACTGAAACTATAATGAATGAAAATCAATCAAAATGAAGAAAATATATATAACCAATGAAATTTAATGTAAAGAAAGGATAAAGTTATGATGCAAATGTGCCCAGCTTCGAGATAATAAGATTTCATTCCATATTAAATATTGGAGTTTGATGATTCAAAGTGAACTAAGTATTAATACAATTTTTTTAATAATAAAATTGATTTCATGATGCAGGAGCATCCCAAGTTATATGGCAATCATCATCAACCAAAAATATTTCTATTATTTATTTCAGTTTTGGTGTTTTTGGTTTGGCTTCACCCTAGTCAGTTTTGCAAAGTTCGTCTCTCTCCGTAAAAGTGATGACTATGAAAGCTGAAAGAGAATGTTTAAGAATTACATTTGCCTACTTCATATCAACTTCATGGTTGGTGAAATTCGTGAATTGTTTCACATAATGTAGTCTCATGATGATTGCAGGGTATGAAAAAATTGGTTGAAAAGGTTTTAGTTACTTTCAAGTAAATGTCATTTCCATGCTACTTATGAACATGGCACTATTTATCAAAGCATAATGGGTCACGATTGGGAAATAGTAAAATAAAAGTCTTTCCTTTCTAGAAGGGACAATTTGCCTTCTAACAAATGAAGATAAGACTAACCTGAGCTAAGAGATACCATTCGATTGAAATTCAAACTATTAAAGCCAACACGATAGCAGAGGAAGTAAAATAAAGCTCAAGGAATAATGACTGAAGGCATAGAACATTGTGGCATCAGTTATACTCTTGAAATCTTTCAAATATTTACGCGTAGAGAAAGACAAACAAAAACACAGAAAACTTCTGCAAACCAGTAAAGCCATTGTCCAACTTTCCTTCATACGCTGAAGGTAAAATTAAGTGTCATTATAAATAAATTGAGGGGACATCAAATTGAAGGCATATTGAATCATTTAGGAGGGTTATTGAAGATGAATTGAAGAGACATTATCTTTGCATGTCGTGGGCGGGGATCGATAGGATACCCAAGGAATGTAGATGGAATAGAGAGACATTACATCAAGCGATAAAATGAGAAATTTGTAGGAATACTAGCGCTTGTATTTAGGTAAGTAAATTGTAGGAAGTTTTTTCAAATTAGGAAGGTTATTATTATATTATCATATTATTCTTTTAATTTTATTATTGTCAATAGTAACTCTTATGATAATTCTAATCTTTATTTTTGTTTTGGTTGTATTTTTTCGTATAATTTTATTGATGGCTACAACCCCACGTTGGAATGGCCTATAATATCTCTTCTATATAGTTGTCAATTGGGTGTGTAGGAGCTAACAAAGCTCGGACTTGGACCTATTCAAGTAGAGCATGGAGCCTAGATCTTACACGTCAAACTTATAAACTGAATATAAAATACTAGGATTTTGTTCACATGCATTGGCAATCCTATGTCAGTCAGAGGCAAAAAATCAATAGCAGTTTTACTAAAGAGCAATTTTTTCACAAACTAATAGTTGATATTCAGAAGAGTATTTTTAATATCTGTGGTTCTAAAGAAGAATGGTAAAAATATAGTTATGAAACTTATAAGAAAAGTAATAATGTATTATTATATTAGTATTACTTGTCATGTCTACACAGGTTCACTTAATGAGATGTCTTAATAGACTATTATCAATTAAAAGATCTAAATTAACTTAGATATATTTATACAAATATTTTTCATTTGATCTAAATAACTCAAAAAAATATTTTACTTTAAAAAAAAGAAAAATACCTATTTCAAACTGACTTAAATTATAAATATAATCAATTCCATCTCTCTTCCTAATTAATTAATTTGTCAATTGTATAAGATTTTAAAAAATCCTTCCTATTGTCCCTTTTGAGTGATTGATAATGTGAATGGCAACTTTTTAAACTTTTAAAATACCTAAGATTATGATAGCTTTAATTGTATATTGAAAAATCATCAATCGAGAAATTTGAATGTTTGAATTGAAATCAAATGAATTAGAATGAGAGAATTTTTTCTCCTAAAGAATTTTATAACATGATTGTGATCCATTCATAATCGATATTGTATGCAATGCTTGTGCATTATTTTTGATGCAATGCCTAATTGATCAAATTAGAGCATGATGAAACTAAGATGGGGAATGGCTTTAATTCATGCTTCCAACAAGTGTAGAGTTGTAAACTAATTAGAAATTGAAGAAATTAATTAGATTACTAATTAATATAGTATTATGTTGATGACATAGCTTCAGAACATGCATAAGATCAATGTGACCAATTGATGGCATCCGGACCAGAGTAGAGTTGTGGATACAACTTGAATACTGCCTTCACCTTGAAATGATCATATGTACTTTGGACCATAAGAAACTGGTTAGGCATGCTTGTGGTAGTTGGATGTTATATCTAGCATAAGTCAATGCTTAGGCATCTTGTGTTATTATTCAAGTTATTCTTATGTGTTATTGATGCTAGTTTTGACCAAGTATTACTACCATGTTTGTTTCTTCTAGAGACCCTACAAGAGAAACGATCAAGAAATTTGAACCTAGGCGAAGCCAGATCGCAATTCCTTTCCTCCAATATGACTTCTAAGCACGGATAGGTTTTGAGAATTTGAGATATAGTTTGAAGATGATCACAAAGATTTTTATTAAACAAGTAATCTTGCGGTCATTCAACTAAATGATTCCCTCCGATTACAAGCTTGACTAAATGATCGGTTTTTTTTGGTTTTTTTTAACTTTAATACCACAAAAATGCAATGGACATGCAAGCATCTCTATAGTATAAACTCCATTTTCTACACTACATTCTTTGCATACCAGTTCCTAATTCTGTTTTCCTACATGCTTATCAGAGCTACGGGAGATTCTGATTCCAATCTGATACCAAGGTAAGCACAAAATCTGGATTGCTCTGTTCGAAAGGTAAACACAATGTCTAGATTACCCTGGATTTCAATGCACCAGCTTGGTATATCAAAACACACAAATAAAGGATTTAGTGTCTTCTATAGAAGACTTGTTGCCCCATTGACTTGAAATAACACAGATGCAGTGGGTTCAGTGGGTTTATGCTATCTGGAAGGTTGTACGAGGCAATCCATTAACTCTTCTTTTCTTATCATTTTTTCCATTTCGCTTGATGCAATTATACAAGAAAAAATAAGTGGTTGTTCTTAGTGAGGGTGGGGAGTATTTTGTATCAGTCGATGAAATGCTAGAGTATGAATCTCGTGTGAAATAAATAGAGATAACACAATGATTAGACTTTTGGTTCAAAGTAAAATACAATAATTATTATTACATAATACATGAGAATAGTCTGTGTGAGCTTGCAAACTGCTAGCAATAGTTTGGTGATGATATAATCTTTGTTGAAAATCTTCTACCAATAAGAGGGTCAATCGCAGTTGGCAAGATGTTGTCACAAACAGAGGCATATGAAAGGGTATTGTCAAAGCGAGTCCATTGCAGCAGAGGCAGTGATTATGTAGTGCCAACATGGTTTGATTATGCTGATTTGAGTAGAAAGTTTTGGTTGGTTTTTGGTAGCATTCCTATATTGCTTCAGGCTAGAAATTATCAATGGCTCTCAAATTTAATGAGTCTCTTTATTATCCTATTAGATTTAAATAGGAAGTGGTTATACAAGCTCTATGATAGCATCTTTGAGAGATTTGTCAAATAAGTTAAGCTTCATATCTTCAAGGAAAGATCTGCCTTGTACAACTTTTGCTCGATATTTAGTGGTCGCTGGAAATACAGGGACACTGTTAAGAGATATGCTTATGTTGCACAACCAGGTGAGAGAATAACAGTAATGTGCCACAGTAAACTAGAATCACTTTTGTCAATCAATAATAGAGATGGAAAATAAAAATTCTATTGGTGATTGCAAAATAAAAAATCAATGCTAGAGCAGAAGTCTTGGATCGTTGATGGTGGACTGTTGTAGGTGGCACTCCTACTGTCAGTCATTTTAGAGTTAATAAATGCAGAGAAGAAAGGTTTCCTTCATCAACACCGGTGTGAAACTCTCCAACGGTGGAAAAAACTATCTGCAACGGAAAATACAGATTTGACAGCGTGAGACTATTTCCCGATGGTAGGTTGCCCCCACAGGAGATAGCCTATCGGCTAATGAATAGGTATAGATAGAGATTACATATATAAATTGCAAAACAAACAAAGACGAGTGTGGGTGGCTACGTTTTGGAGTGAGTGCAACCTGAGAAGTAGTGTGGTTGTAGAGAGGTGTAAGGAACTGAAATCCCAATTTGGGAGAGAGGCCATAGGAGGCCATGATTTTGAATAATGTAATAAATATTTAAGAGAAATGAAATTTATTGTGGCAAAAATCATAATAGAGAGTCTATGTTGTTGTCCTTGTTTTATTTTGAGTTTGAGTTTTGTGAATTGCAGGCAGAAGGGAGTTCTTCTTGCATCAAATGGTATTAGAGCTAGAGGTTCATATTGCATAGGTAAAGTGTCGAATGTGAGGCAATTTGTGCTAGGACTTGCGGATAAAGAGTGGAGTTGTGTGAATAAATTGTCAATTGTGAGGTAGTTTATACTTGACAATGAGAAGTTGTTGTGGTAGACAAGAGGATGAGTCCAAAGAAGAGGATGATGTGGGCCATTAGAAGGCCCATGTTGATTTCGTTTCTATAATGATATGGGAAGAGTGGCATGGGATGTAAATATTCTCATTGAAGAAGAATAACTATAGCTAGAAGGCGAGAGAAGTGAGAGCAACCCACACCAGTGAAGAGAAGAATGAACATAAAAGAAAGGAGGAAATGGTCATGGTGGACCATAAGTTGGTGAGTGAAAGACAAAAATGTGATGAAGGTGAGAGAATCTTGTAGATTCAGGTAGTGGGAGAGGAGGTAGATCAAAAGGAAGAGGTTAATTAGGGCCCAACATTTCATCAAGGACTGCAAGAGGATGGTGCATTGCTTGAGGAAGAGATTGAGAGAATTAAAGAGTTGTTTAGTGTAGCACCAAAGAAAGTTGTAACAATGGATGTTGAAGACAATAAAGAAGATGTTGCAGCAATAGAGGTCAAAGAGGATATTGAAACAAAGGAATCTATTGTTTTTTTTGAGTTTTGTGAAAAAGAGATGAAAAGAGATGAGTTAGTGAAAGTGGATGTTGTAGATTGGTGTCGAAAGGTCTCTTATTTGCATATTGAGGTAGTAGTGGATGTTGCGGGTGAGATTTGGTAGGGGCAGTCAGTTCACAGTGTATTGAAATCCACAAAAGAGAAGAGGAGAGGAGAGAGTTTTTGGTCGAGGTTAGACTCTAGTGGATATGAGTGCACAATACGGAAGAGGAGAGGAGGGCACACTTGGTGGAGGAGGTTAGCAAGTTTCCCAACTAAGTGCTAGAAGAGGGGAAGGAAGAACACCTCTAATGTACCTAAAGTAGTAGTGGGGTCTATTGTAGGTTGTTTACAAGCTAGAAGAGCAGTTTTACTACTAAACCCCATTGTGTGAGCCCGTGGTCAAAAAAATTCCTACTCGGTGTGTTTGATGTTGGAACATCTTAGGTTAATTGGTAATTGGCATCAACCAAATTTATTTTCATTATTCGTTTCAGTTTTGGTGTTTTATTCTAGCTTCGCTCTAGTTAGTTTTGTAAAGTTTGTTTCTCTCCATAAACGATGATGACTATGAAAGGTTAAAGATAAAATTTAAGAACTACAACTGCCTAGTTGATATCAAGTTCATGGTGAGTAGAATTCATAAACTATTTCACAGAATGTAGTATCATGATGATTGCAAGGTATATAAAAGGGTTTTAGTTACTTTCAATTAAATGTCATTTCCAAGTAGCTTGTGAACAAGGTAGTATTGATCAAAGCATAGTGGGTTGCAATTTGGAAAATAGAAAAAAAAATGTCATTCCATTCTAGAGGGGACCATTCAATGAGCATGGAAGGCACTTGGGAAGACCAACTCTAACTATCGAATTAAGATAAGTGAAAATTGAGCTTAGAGATACCATTCAATTGAAATTCAAACTATTAAAGGAAACACAACAACAGAGGAAGCAATGGTGAAGGACATTAATAGTTTGAAAACTGATACACAGGCCATGGCAAGAATTACAGTTGGTGACAAGCCCTTGGTGGAGCATGTTAAAGAGTTAGTGGTCGTTCTGCATAATGCGCAAGCTATTGAATGTATGGCTGGAAAAATCTTAGCCACGGAGAAAAAGGTCAATGAGATGGGAGATATAAAGGAAATGGACAACAAACTGAAAGATTTTGGTAGCAGAATTGACAAGCTGGAGCACAATGTCAAGCAACTTGCTGATCAAAATTTCCATATCCTCAAATCTTCGGTGGACAACATGAACATCTTTATCAATAGGTACGAGAATAATACAGAGAAGGATGGTGATAAAGAGCAAGTGAACAAGAAGGGTCATGAAAGGAGGACCAGAGCCAACACAAAGAATAAGGTCGACATCGAAGGTCGTGAGCTTGAGGATATGAAGACCTCAACGAACAACATGAAACAAATGGTTGTTCACGCTGAGGAGATCCTAAATAGTATTTAGTTCCAGTTGATGTCCTTGGTTCTATCTTTTTGTTGTCTTTTGCTTTCCTTTTGCTGTCTATTCCAAGTTTTATGTAATGATGTTTTAAGCTATGCCCTTCCAGTGGGTTCATTTTGACTTTTTGAAGTGATCAGGCACTTTTTTAAGTTTTTATGTTCTCCTGGCTTGTAAAAGGTTCGGGTACCTTTCAAATACCCGTTTTTACTTAATCAAAACAATAGAGGAAGAAAAATATAAATTAAGGAATAATGAGTGAAGACATAGAATGTTAGGGCATCAATTAGACTCTTGAAACGCTTCAAATATTCATGCAAAGAGAAAGACAAGTTCTCCAAACCATTGAATCCACCATCCAACTTTCCTTCATATGATCAAGGTAAAATGAAATTGAAGGAAGACCAAATCATTTAGGGAGGGTATTGAAGATGAATGGAAGGAGGTTCTATGTATGACATAAGGAAGTGAATTTTCTTTGCATGTGGTGAGGGAGGGAGTCGATAGGATATGCAAAAGACATTCCATCAAATCCAAATGCAATAGAGAAAGAATTTTCATTGGGTGATAAATCAAGAAAGTTGTAGGAATATGAATGGGTACATATGGAGATTACATATATATATAAAAAAATGAAATAGAGATGAGTGTGGGTGGCCACGCTTAGGAGTGGGTTTGGCCTAAAAAGTAGTGTGTGGATACAACGAGGTGTAAGGAATTAAAATCCCAATTTGGGAAATAGGCCATAGGAGGCCATGATTGTGGATAATGTATTGCGTATTTAAGGGGAGTAAAATTTATTTTGGGAAAAAATAAAAATAGATAGTCTCTACTGTTGTCCTTGTTTTATTTTGTGTTTGATTTTTGTGAATTGTAGCCCAAAGGGAATTCTTCTTGCATCACTTCATGAGTTTGAAAGGTAGAGAATAGAAGACATATTTAGTTTACATAGACAAAAATGTAATCAAGCTTCCTATAAATGCTATGCAAAATAAAAGAGAGAATAATTTGAATTACAAAGTTCTTACTATTTCATAGTAGTGTTGAAAATAGTGAGATGATGAGATCAGGCTACAAAATCAAGGTGTAAAATAAATGAGATTTTGTGAAGCTTGCTGCTTTATTGAGGTGTGTGCATTATTGTTTTTCAGATGTGGTCAATAATTGTCATTGACAAACGATGAATTTGTTCAAGTAACAAGTGCAAATTGTGTATTTGCATGTGCTCTTTAAACATGTCTATAGTTTTTGAGTATGTGGATATGTCAATGTTGAAGTCACCTGCAATATAGACAAGGTTTAATATTGCAAAGAAGAAAATTAATATAATGGAAGTATTGGCTAAGGCTAACACTAGAGCTTCCAATTGAGCAAAAGGGTTTGGTTGGTGACTAGTGATATGGTAGAGAGGGTTGATAAATGAGATAATTTGGAGGATGAAGTTAAGACTTTTAGTGATAAGATAGATCATAGGGTAGATAAGAAGAAGATGGATAAGGTTATTGAGGAATTATAGGGCAACCAAGAGACTCTTAAAAGGAAACTGGATGAGATGGTGGCTCTCAACAATGTAATAATGAGAAAAAAATTGGCTTCTCTACAAGCTATCGAAAAACAAATTGATAGAAGACAAATGAAGAAGAGGCGCTAACTAGAAATGACACTATTAAAGTTTTGAAACCTACTAAATCCATGGGCAAGGCTATTCCAGAGTCCCCTATTATCTCTTTGGGTGAAGGGTCAAACAAAAGATGGTTTTTTGTTTTGAGAAGGTGAAAGTACTTTGCCAAGAGTTGAAAGCCAAGAAAATCCCACCAAGTAGACCATTCATTTGTGTCTTCTATGGGTGGTGTCAATTTTTTGGTGTCCTTCAACTTCTAGTTTAGTTTTTTGTTGTTTTTGGTCATCGATTGCTTTTGGTTCCTTCTTGTCAACTAGTTTGTATGTTGAGGGCTCTCACTCCTTATGAGACCCTTAGTCTTAGCTTTATGGTTGTTATGTAAAGGATTGAATGAGCCTCTCTTGTTTTATCTAATCAAAACACATATATTCTTTTTGTAACACAAGCCATTATGCCATGAACATTGTATGTTGTAAAGAAATTGTAGTTTGCTCATGGATTATCTATCATTGCTATGCTCTAGCTGTTGGCATTATGGACGAATTGATTATGTGTGACATTGATGACAACACTAGCTATTACCACTAGATAGATTTACACTCACTGATATGGATGGTTACCGGCAGATAGGTTACTGGTATAAGATCTAGTGTTACCGGTAGAGGAGATTATCTGGTTGGCACTTCCGACATGTTTGGATCAGTGAAGCATATTTGATTTCATGGGTTATATGCTCTATGAGTATGTCTTGGTTAGTTGGTATTGGCTTGATAATTGGATTTTATCATACACACTGGTAAAACCTTACTGACATTGGTTTAAGGCTTTATCGACAAAGCTTTCATTGAGGAATCATGGTAGGATGCACAATTGGTGTTGGTGCAGCTTCTTCGAGGATTTAAGGATGTTGAAGATGTTCGTGCTTCAATTGCTTGAAGACATTGCTTTGGCGTGGTGGACCCAGAATAGGTCTAGTACCTATCTAGGTTATGGACCAGTATCATGCTAGCATGTACTATACATGTTACCTAGATGATTCAACATGTTTTATGGATTTGATATTATTGTTTTGGTCTTAAGATGACATGGCATATCATTGTAATAAAGAATTATGTAATGATATTATTGTAATATCTTTAGGTGGCTGACCTAATTGGTTTAGGCCTTAGGGTTTGTATAAATAAGAGGTAGAAACTCTTTGTAAAGTATCATGGTTATTGGAAAGGTCATGGTCAAGGAATGTAATGTGCGAATATTGTAATATCATTCAGACAGAGGAGTTGATCGATCATTGGTGATCGGATTGGTTTCAAAAGAGGATTTAGTCCTCTGGCATTGAGCTTTACTAGGACTGTAATTAGGCATAGTAGATGCTATTTCTAGCAATTCACTCTATTGGATTATTGTCCATTTATCTTGAGAAGGTTGTAGCCTCTTTGTAGTCAGTGAGACTCTTTTGTAATGAGCAGTACACTCTAGGCAGTGTGCCTTCCTGCAAGTGCAGGTCCCTCATTGTAACACATACTTTCTATAGAAGTATCATCTGACTTTGGATAGGCTTCCCACCATGGTTTTTCCCTTTCTGGGCTTTCCACGTACAAATCATGGTGTTATGTGGTATGATTGCTTTGCATTGATTATCTGGTTAATTGTTAAGTTGTATTGTTTACCAGTATGTGTTTCTACTGACATCTATTTGTGCTTTACTGGTACTTGATTTGTTTAAGGTTATATTGTGTATTAAAAGTTATATTTTGCTAACAACTAATTCACCCTGCCCCCTCTCAATTGTTCACCGGTTATCCTAACACTAGTGCATTTATTGTATACAAGTAATGTCTGAGCATATTATGTCTTTGTCATGTCATATGTCTTCATTATGGGGTTGGAAATGATAAGTATTTAATTTATTCTAAATATATTGAAGCAACAACATAGAGATATTGGTTTTGGTTCATGTCATTATAAAAATAATTATGTGGGCTATGTAAAACTTTTAATGTAAACTTTGCTCTTTTTTCCCCATTGGCATTTTTTTTGAATCTATACAAAGATAGATCATTTTAGAATGACTAACACAACTATCTGCATATATAGTGAATAATAGAGATCAAATCACCTTCATTTAACATATAACAATCGAGATGTTTTGGAATGATATAAAATAGAACAAAAAATGACCTTGTTGTTTATATTAAAATAATAACTAATTCAAACCATGCCAATATTTTTTATTCACTTTTAGCAATTAGTATGCATACTGTAAACCATGCCATCAAAGAAGAAATATGGATATGAATCTAGACAAACTTGAACCTAATATATCTACTTCTATTGACGATTGCTTCGACCTATGCCTCTATTGCTTCTAATGGATATATTGGGTCAAGTTCATTAGTTGGGATAATTGGATTCAACTGAACCATTGTAATTATACTTCACCCAACTTTGAAGTACATAGTCCAGGCCTCATGAATTACATTTTATTTAATTTCATTGGATTTTAGTGAATTTATCACCCATCTTGAACTATATTATTATTCTTGTCATTTTAGTGTAATTCTTGATTTATCACCCATCTTGAACTATATTAATATTCATGGAACCTTTGAATACCACATATTATTTAATTTCATTGGATTTTAGTGAATTTCCTTTTGAAACTTGTTGCATTCATGGAATTGAAAATTACCCTCTAAACTAGTATAAATCCTTTACATATAACTCTCAAAATAGAAATATTACAAAAGAAATATAAAGAAATGAATTTAAATGAACTTTATGAAAATTAAAATGGAGTAGAAAAATTTGTTCATGTAAAAGAAGTGAGGAAAGCCACATAATGTGTGATTTGTGGATGATGAAAATGGGCCCAGAATGATTGGAGAGTTTGATAGTGAACTTCAAGAACACATCTAAAAATGAATGAAAATAAGCCAAATATTCCTAGAAAATGATAATTCTCTCAATTATGTAGGTGCTCTTTGGGATATTTTTCATAGCAATGATGTACCCAAATTAGAGACTTCTCTCAAAAAAATTGAAAGGAATTTAAACACATTCTTTCTGCTCCTATCCAATTTGTAAGTTTTGGAAAAACTAGGATTCATTGTGTTTTTCTTGAGAATTATTTATTCAATTCAATAATTATTTTCCTATTTTCTTGTCTAATTTAAAATGTTATACTTATTCTAAAATATGGCACCCTAGGTCATTTATCACATTAATGAGGGAATTGAAGGAATAATTTTGTAAGTATCCAAAATATGTTTGTCCACAAGTGGAAGGGGATAGGGTTTGGAAATAAGTTTTAGATTATGAGGAACACAAAATCAAGTAGCATATGACAAAGAAAACCTAAAATAACTTATAGAAAATGTTGTAGCTTGCAACCACCATAATCCCTGGGAAAGTCCCAAAGTTTCTCACAAAATCCATAAGTTTGTGTAACTTTTTATAAAGATCCTTGCCTTTTTTAATACCACTGTTAGTCCACCCTATGCCCTAAACTCTCACACAGTCATCCACCTCATAAAAGCATGCAGGAAAAACTCAAATCTTAACCATTAAATGTGACCTATAGCCTAAGAGATCATCACAAATACACAAATCAAGATCCTATTTTGCTTGCACAAGACTTATGGAGTCATTCCTTCTATTAGGTTGGGTTTCACGAATGTCTTTGTTGGCTATCTATAATGCCAATCAAATATAGGCAAAAGAACTTTCGTCAAAAATAATGTTAAAAAATATGTTACTTGTACATCACATATATAAAAAAATTAATTACATGAAACAAATCTAAATAATTTTATTGGCTAAACAACTATAGATTGATCATTGTTTAATGCCTCGTGTCTCAACAATAGTTCCATGATAGGAACTAACAAAGAGATGATGCTCATCTCTACCTCTCTTTTATTGTCTTCACTTTTTCTCCACATGATACATTTTTATGTATTTCTTATTTACTAAACAATTATTGGATATTTCAATTATATATCAATCATAAATACATTGGTGACACCATGTGATTGATTTAGAAAAATATGGTGTAGTACCATGTAAGAAAACTTCTCTATCAATAAAATTTTGGATTTTATATTAGCTTGAACTTTCCTAAGTATTGGTCTAGTCAAAGTTGAAACCTATCCAAAATTCTAAAGAATGACCAAATAGGTGGGGGTGGTAATATGAGATGGTGAGAAAATTTTAAAATGGGATAGGTTTGAAAGTATGGGAAATAACTGGCTCTGACCTAGGACTGCGCTTGTGGAATACAGAGAAATCGAGAATCTCTTGGATTAATTAGTGCTAATTCCATTAGGTTTCAAAGTTATCAATAAATAAATAAAAATTGGACAGGTAGGAGACTAGAGAAAAACCAAAACTGAAACTAACAACACAAAATAGGGAAAAGAAACAATCTAAGACATTAATGTGCCTAGAATAGGTACAATAAACCACAGTTGGCCCAAGAAACTATGCAAAGCGATTGATAGGTTGTGAAAAGTAGATGTCGATGTGGAAGAGAAAAGTGCATCTATAAAGTGTTGGCTACGTGCGATATGTATCAAGACAAGTTTAACAGATTGGCTATGTCTAGTAAACTGTAGTATTCTTTCTACCATGAGTAGTCTCCTCTTGTGTCTATTTTTGCATTTGGGAATATTCTAGAAGAAGATGTTATTAGGCATTATGTTGTATCAGGATATATACTGGTGAAGTGTGTTGTATGCAAATGTACAAGAAACTGATATGAAATTAAATATATTGAGAATCTCCTAAAAGTGGATGTAGTCATTTTTAGTGAACCACTATAAATCTGGTGTCTTCTTTATGTGTGTGGTGTTTTGATTTCATTATTTTATTTCTACAATTTAGTTCTTTTGTTTGTGTTCCTTTTAATATCAACAATTGGTATCAGAGCCAAGTAAAAAGAGCTCATTTTTTAGTTTCTTTTCTTTTCTAGAAATCGGTGAAGAAGTTTTTTTTTAGAAAGATGGATGAAGTGGATAAATAGAAAATAGAGAAGTTAATAGGATATAATTACGGATTGTGGAAAGTGCAGATGGAGTCTCTATTGATTAAACGGGACCTTTCGAGTGCTCTTCTTGGAAAAACGAAAGTGAAATGCAAGTTATTAGATGAAGATTTGGAGAAACTTGATCAGAAGGCAAGGACTATTATCTTATCATTGTCCAGCAATGTTCTCTTCAATGTATCAGCTGAGAAGACCATGAAGGAGTTGTGGGACAAACTATCTTCCATGTATGAGATTGCATCAACTTGTAAAAAGGTATTTATTGTGAACAAATTGTATAATTTGAAAATGCGAGAAGGGGGAGTTATGTCGAATCATTTAAATAAATTCAATACATTAGTCACCCAATTAATTTATGTGGATATTAAATTAGATGATGAGATCAAGGCTATTTTATTATTGTGTTCTTTACCAAAAAGTTGGGAAGGTGTGGTGATGGCAGTGAGCACTTTGGTTCCTACCAAAAGCAAGTTAAAATTTAATGATGTTGTAGCCACTCTTCTCAACGAAGACATGAGAAGGAAACATCAAGAGCCTTCTTCTTTTGATGATGCCTTAATCGTTGTAAGCACTAACAATAGAGGGAGAAGTCAAGAATGAGGAAGAAATAAAGATCCTAGAAGATCAAAATCAGCAAAACAATCAAAGTCTAGAGGACACAATGGTGCTTGTTGGTTTTGTGGGAAACAAGGGCATACAAAGAAAAATTGTTGGAACCATAAAAAGGCTCAAGATAAAGTAAGTAATAATGAAGTTAATGCTACCAATGATGCTGTTTTGGTTCCATCAATAGGTGACATGACTACAAACTCATGGGTACTTGACTCTAGTGCTTCATTTCATGCCACTCCATGTTAGAGTGCTTTCACCAATTACCAGGAAGGTATGTTTGGCAAAAATTTTCTTGGAGATAAAAAGGAATGTGACATTGTAGGTAAAGGTGATGTCTTATGTTAGGCCCAATATGGAAATCTAATGTACTAAGAGGGGAGGGGTGAATCAGTACTCCAAAAATTTTCTTTAATAATAACCTTACTGTTATGCATAAACAAAATAGTGCAGTAACATAAAATAAAGTTAAAACAAACAAATAACAATCATACATGATTCACTCCATAACACATATATTTTGGTTACGCAGAAACTCTTGGTTAGAGAGAAAAACTGCGGTGGGGATGGCACCCACAACTTCACTACTGCAATAATAAAGATGCTCGGTTAGAGCTACATGTTTAGCTATTTCTGATAGCTTACCCTGTTAGGAGTAACAAGATCTATTAGATCTACCTTGCTAAAGGATTTCACAACATTTATTCTGAATGCTGCACCTAGTTAGAGGCTTTACAATTTATAGACTTGGTTAGAGTCTTTTACCCTGTTAAAGGCTTCTCTTTCACAATGTTACAATAAAATCATTGCAAACATTTGCAACTTTACATCTGAAATGTTATAGCAGATTCTATGTGCTCAGAATAAGATTACCTTGCTTATAGCATACCTTGGTAACCCATAGTAACTCGGTAAACCCTTTTGTTTACTCTGTTCTTTGACTGTTCTCTGAAAACCTTCTCGGTGACCTTTGTGTCTCTGTAACAGTCTTCCTTCATACATATATGCACACACCTTACTCTTAATTCATGTTGTATAAATAGATCTCTTAAAACGGTGATCCAATTCATTGCTTCAATCTTACAAACAAGATTCTTCGAATGAATAACTAAACAAAATATTTTATTGGTTAGATTGTCCTTGTAATCACACACAATCTTCTAGTGCAATTTCCAATGTAATAACGGTTAGATGTGCCTCGATCTTGTAACACGTTTTCATATGCATGCCCAGGTTCAATGTATCTAGTAACACATTTCACTTGGTGAATATCAACTCAGTGTGTTAACTTTACTGCTCGGTAGTCGTAAAAAGATACTCGGTAGACAACTTCAATGTATACTGTGTTCTGTGACTGATTTCTTCTATAACTGACTAGACTGTGCATATCAACTTCTCTGTTTATACCGACTGCATGATTCGGTAATTCTAACCGACTAGAATATATAGTATGACTTTGAATATATAAAAACTAAGGGCAACTTGATAAGTAGTAACAATCTCCCTTTTTGACATTAGTTGAGATGTTTGACAAAAACTACTTTCAAAGTCATAACTCAAAAATCTATATACTTGCAAAATGACTACACTTGACAATATATGAAATAGTATATGTAGATATACTCCCCTTATCATTGTTTTGTATATTACTTGGATTTTGCATGCTCGGTTCTATTTTGTGCTTGTGTGCTCTGCTAGCTCTGCATGCTCTGGTCAGTATACTCCCCTATATACAATACTCAAAACTGTATTACCAAAATTGCATCACTCTCCTAATATATTATATTACTCCCCTTATGTAGTATTACTCCCCTTTTTTGACAAACATCAAAAACTTAATTTCCATCCAGGGGCGGTAACTCATCAAAAATAGATTTATACTTGTTCTGGGTGTCGGTGAGTGCGACTGAGAGTGCATCCTTTACACTTTCCATTAAAGAATTTTGTGCTTGATTATTAGCCAATAGTGATATTAAGCCATCAAGAGTGCTTCCCTCTTGTGTAGTAGATAGGCGTGTAACTCAGTTAATCTGCTCTTGAACTGATGAGAGATGAGGAAGGAATAATGTCTGGAGGGTCATTATATCCATCCTGATCTTATGCTCTAGATTTCTGAGTTCTAACTGTTGAGCCATGAGCTGTTGAAGCTTGGTATAAAATTTTTGAACTGAATTAGGCTCGGTGGTCAACTTATTGGAGAGATCGGTGATCTCTTTCTGAATTGCATCAGTTTTATTCTTGATATCTTTAATGAATAATGAAAATGTACAAAGTTTCTAAAATAAATAAAGAATATGCTTGAGTTGAGGGGACAACTCAGCAATGAATTTGACAAGCTTTACTTTTCATATAGCGAGAGCTTTTTGTACCTCTTCTATCATCTTTGCAGTAAGCTTGTTTTCTTTTAGCTTGCTCAAGTACTCAGATGCATCAACTCTAGATGTTTCTATTTGAGTAAGGAGTTCATCCAGTTGAATGTGGATGGCTGCATCGGTTGACACTATTGTTGAAGGTTGCATATCTATTAGTAGTGTCTTCACCTTCTGTAGTACTTTATTCTTCTTTTGAATGGCCAATTGTTTTTCTTGTTTGGCCTTTGCTTTGCATAGTTCATCAAAATCAGTAAGTGCTTGCCCCTTTAATTTTGAAATATCCACATTGGGCAACACTATTGGTTTAGTTAAATCAACTTTGAAACTATGCTTTCTCACCTTCTTCTCTTTACCTTTGGTCGGTTGCACTAAGACAAGTGCTTGTGAGGCTTGCTAACCCTCGGTAGGTTGCTCGGTAGATGCAACACTTTGGTCAGTTCCTGTAGCCATTGTGGTGTCCTTGGGTGTCTCGGTGCTAGGGGTCTCAGCTGTAACATTTTTAGTGCTTGACGGTGCTTGAGACTTCTGATCTTTAGTTGTATCTTCTATTGCTTCAGACTTGTGACCTTCAGTGCCTTGTTCTATATCATTAGGAGCTTCGGTAGAGATAGGTGGCTTGACCAGCGGATAAGGCTGAACTTGTTCTAAGACAAATTCACTAGATACAAGTTTTGCATAGGTAGTGCCTTCTATCATTTCCTGCTCCGGTGCTTCTGCATCCATGACATCTTCATCAATTTGAATAGTGTTAGTCGGGTCTTGCTTGGTAGCATCAGGACCTTGCTTGGTGACATCAAGATCATGCTCAGTGACATTAGAATCATGCTTGGTGACATCAACAATTTCAATCTGAGATTGTTCACCGACATCCTTTATTTTGAAGATATCCTGCCATTTGGCTTTTGTCTCATTTTCTACATCAATGTATAGCCCATTCATCAATTTTAAGGCTCTCTGTTTGACAAGAAATTTAGAATTGTATGTTGTTAAATGCTTCTTTATTTCTGCTATAGACATATCAGGAAATAGATGTACTAGACTTCTTTCTCTTATTTGTTTCTCTAAGTCCATTGCATATTTCCATCTGTTATCAATATGTAAGTATAATTCATTTGGAAGTGACTTTACTAGTTCTAATGGAGCTAGCCGAAACTTTAGAAGTGTGCAAATGACACCTTGTTCAATTTGTCGCTTCTCATCATTATTCCTAGTCTCATACTTGACATATCTAAATCCTGCAAATCCACCATATTCTTTAAGATTGGCACAAAAGTTTTCAACACTATGAATATTTACCTTCTTGCTTTTTACAATCTGAAATTTGTTTGCATCATCGGATTCTGTATCACTAGACTCTTTTGCCAAAATGAGTCTCTGAGTAGATTTCTTGTAGGTCTTGGTTACCTTGGGAAGAGTAACACTCTTTTGTTTCTTTCTCGGTGATGCAGCTGATGCTCTAGTGTTGGGTCTCTTTGTTGGAGGAGTCGGTAGGGCCTTTGAAATGTCCTGTTTCTTTCTTTTCAAAACTTTACCCTTAGGCAACTCAGTACTTAATGTTATTGCTGCCTCTTGAGCTTCTGATTCCTCTTCGGTAATGGTAAGAGTGCCTTTGATAGGTGTAGAGGAGGATTCTTCTCTAAATTTCTCAGATAAAACCTTTATCATCTTTGTATCCTTTCTTGTAGCTTTAGGTACCACAATGCTCATTTTCACCTTTTCTTTAACTTCTTCATAAGTTCCATATCTTAGTTCAGTAGCATGCCTTGGCAATGAAAGATGGGCATCAATTTGTTGTTGTGTAATATCATAGTCAATCTCATAACCCACTGGTGGCAAAGATTGAGTCCTTGGTTCAACAACATTCATATAACAGTAATCGGTGTCTACCTCAAAACATATATCATCCTTATATTTCTCTACCAGCTATGGTGGAATCCAGTACCTGTTGTGCATCTTGTCTTGAAATTTGCTGAAATAGTCATCCATGATATCATTAAAATTATCTCCCAATTTCTTGATAAAATCATTGATTTGATGGGTTATAGGTCGGTGTAGCTCCCACACTACTTTACCGACTGAGGGAAAGAACTTCTCAAAGTAGAAAAACATGCATACAAGAAGCGAACCAAACTTTCGTGTGTTTGTCAAGTTGTTCTTCTTTGGCTTCCTTATTGTGTTTAGGTTCTCAAACAAGTTCTTTAGTAGCACTTCACATAAATCTACTTTCATTCCCTTTTTCACTATTTTGTAGGCTAAGTCAACTGCTGCACATGGTACACTGTTTTCCCTTGCTGACTGGAAGAAACAGTAACCAATTACTCTTATTGCAAACTTAAGTTCTGCATCAGTGACATTGTTCAATTTCAGTCCTCGATAATCAGATTCTACTCCAATTAGACTGATTAAATCCTTCTGTGATATCATTTTCTGTGCTCGTGCATGATCATAGATAGGATACCCGGTGATTTTGAATGGTTGCTCCTCTAGCCACATAAAATCATCATGAACTCTGCTAAAAACAAACTTAACCCACTGGGGTTTGAACACACGAGGATAGGCTAGGGCTTTAGTTAATCCCTTGATTTTGATATGCTTGTACTTGCTATCCATTTTTCCATTGGTACAAAGTTCATCATATGTGTCACTAATCTCAACATAACCGAGTTCTTCAACACGACATTTGGTGAAGAATCTAACATCTTTGACTAACAAGACTTGATCAGGGATGAGTAAAAATGCAATTTTGTCAACCGGTTCAGAGGCAACTTTAGGAGTCAAAGAGTACTTTAGTGAGGGCTTCTCCACACTCTTGACGGGATCTTGGATCCTGATATTCACTCTAAATGAAGTTTGATCTCCTTGATTCGCTCTGCTCTGCTCTCTTGAAAACTTGGTGAATGAGAATGATTGCGAAAATACCTTTAAGTACACAAAATACCTTATCGAGCTCCGTGCAGGTTAGGTCAAAACATTAAATGCACTCAGTTTACCTTTAAACGATTTACTCCTTTTTTTTCATTTTAACCGAGTAACCAAATTTCCTTCATTTACCGACTTGACAGGCTTCCTGTATACACCGACTTGACAGGTTTCCTGTAAAGTGCTTTTGATGGAATTTCAAACTTACTAATGCATCTTAACTATGTAGATTTTGAATTTTGTACATAATAGAATAGGAACTGTTATGATTTAACCTTTAGAGAATGCAGTCCCTTCATACCTTTTCTAATTAATTTGGAATACGTGCACCTAACTCGGTAGGTAAGGTGCTTTCTTCATCTGACATGATTTCCTTCTTTTTCCAAATCATCTTAAATTTTTCTTTTATCTCTTCAGTGTCTCTTCTAGGTTGATCTCTGCAATCTCTAGCTAAATGTCCAACTTTGTGACAATGAAAACATGCCATACCAGGATTTCTCCATGATCTTCGGTTGTTCATTCCAAACCTTATAAAATAGTTGGCACTAATATGTCCATATCTTCCACAACATTCGCACCATATCCTTGTATTGTAATCCCATGGTACTGTTGCATATTGTTGGTAAGGATTTGTGTGAGTTCGGTAACCTCTAGTGTTTTCTCAGTGTGGACGCTGCATGTAGTTCTTTTGCTTAGACCAACACTTCTCGATACTATGTCCATATCTATTGCAGTTTTTGCAAAACCCTTTGAATTTTTCCTTCTCATAGTTGTTAACAGACTTTGTCCTACATTGATTAGATGTGTGACCATATTTATTGTAATTGTAACAATATCCATTGGACCTAGTAATATTCGGTTTCTTACCTTTTCTAATCTGGCATATGTTGGCAGTATGACCTTGATTTCCATAGTAGTAGCAAATAGGCTTCTTCCTTTTGATTTTATTCCTATTTCCAGCTTGCTTTGATGATTCTCCTCTCTCGGTAGTATGAATTCCTTTCTTTGTTGATTCTTTTCCTTTGTAACCGAGTCCTACATCTTTGTTGGGTCTTCTTGTATTCAGTTGCTCATCCAAAATCTTTGATTCATCATAACTCTTCTTCAATGTTTCTTTGGATTTCTTTTCTGTTTCAAGTTCATCAGTCAACCTTGATACTTCAAGTTTTAATGCTTGATTTTCATCATTCTTTAGAATTGCTTCATGATGTGCATAACCTAGTTGATCTGTCATATTTTGTTGAATCCCAGTCAACCTTATATTTCATCATTCTTATTAGATACTAAGACTTCAAGTTGTTGTTTCTCTCTTTGCAGATCTCTTGCTTTATCCTCAGCTGTCCTCAATGCTTCTAGATTTTCAGTCATCTGTGTACTAAAATGTTCATGTTCTCTTTTCATTGCTTTTAGTTTATCAGCCAATGCTTTGTTCTTTTCTTTCAATACTCCAATCATTTCTTCAGTCTCTTCAGATATACTATTCTCAGATGATGTCTCAATTTGTTCCACTAACTCTTGAGAATCCTACAAGTCATCAGATAATATTCTTCTTACTTTCAAAGATTTTTGCATTTGCCTTTGCATGTTTGCAATCACTTGATTTGCATGATCCAGCTCTTCTTGCAGATACACAATCCTCTGAGATTGTTTATAGCCTTCCATTGATAAGATCTTTCTCTTTAGGTAGTTAAACCCTTTTCCAAGATTCAAGCTCTGATACCAATTGTTAGGCCCAATATGGACAGCTAATGTACTGAGAGGGGAGGGGTGAATCAGTACTCCAAAAATTTTCTTTAATAATAACCTTACTGTTATGCATAAATAGAACAGTGCAGTAACATAAAATAAAGTTAAAAAAAATAGATAACTATCATACATGATTCACTCCATAACACATATATTTTGGTTGCACAGAAACTCTTGGTTAGAGAGAAAAACTGCGGTGGGGATGGCACCCACAACTTCACTACTGCAATAATAAAGATGCTCAGTTAGAGATACATGTTTAGCTATTTCTGATAGCTTACCCTGTTAGGAGTAACAAGATCTATTAGATCTACCTTGCTAAAGGATTTCACAACATTTATTCTAAATGTAGCACCTGCTTAGAGGCTTTACAATCTATAGACTTGGTTAGAGTCTTTTACCTTGTTAAAGGTTTCTCTTTCACAATATTACAATAAAATCATTACAAACATCTGCAACTTTACATCTGAAATGTTATAGCAGATTCTATGTGCTCAGAATAAGATTACCTTGCTTAAAGTATACCTCGGTAACCCATATAGTAACTCGGTAAACCCTTTTGTTTACTCTGTTCTTCGACTATTCTCTTAAAACCTTCTCGGTGACCTCTGTGTCTCTATAATAGTCTTCCTTCATACATATATGCACACACCTTGCTCTTAATTCATGTTGTATAAATAGATCTCTTAAAATGATGATCCAATTCATTGCTTTGATCTTACAAACAAGATTCCTCGAATGAATAACTAAACAAAATATTTCATTGGTTAGATTGTCCTTGTAATCACACACAATCTTATAGTACAATTTCCAATGTAATAATGGGTAGATGTGCCTCAATCTTGTAACATGTTTTCATATGCATGTCCAGGTTCAATGTATCTGGTAACATGTTTCACTCGGTGAATATCAACTCGGTGTGTTAACTTTACTGCTCGGTAGTCATAAAAAGATACTCGATAGACAGCTTCGATGTATACTATGTTCTGTGACTGTTCTCTTCTGTAACCAACTAGACTTTGCATACCGACTTCTCTGTTTATACCGACTGCATGATTTGGTAGTGCTAACCGACTAGAATATATAGTATGACTTTGAATATATAAAAACTTATGGCAACTTGATAAGTAGTAACATCTTATTGTGTTTAAAAAATGGTAATAAATGGTTATTGAAGGACGTAAGGCATGTCCCCACACTCCAAAGAAATCTGATTTATGTAGGTTAGTTGTATACTCAAGGATTCAATGTTAACTTTCATTTAGATTTTTGGAAAGTGACCAAAGGTGTGTTGGTGCTTACAAAGGAAAATACATTGCGAAGTTTGTATGTTATAGAATGCGATGATGAAGTGGGAGCAACTTTCACAGTTGTGGACAACGGTTCTAAAATTTGGCACAAGAGGCTCACACATATAAGCAAGAAAGGACTTGAAGTTATGCTGCAACGAGGACAACTTATAGGCCTAAAATCCATTGATTTGGATTTGTGTGAACATTGCCTTTATGGAAAATAGAGTCAAAGTAGTTTTGTGAAGACAGTCCATGATACTATAACCACTCCATTAGAACTTGTGCATTTTTATGTCTTTGGTACAACAAAGGTACAATCATTTGGGGGTACAAATTTATTTCTAACTTTTCTTGATGATTTCACTCATAAAATTTGGATTTATATTTTGAATAAAAAATTTGATGTTTTTTCAAAATTTAAAGCCTTCAAATATCTTGTTGAAAATCAAATTAGAACTTAAATTAGATGTCTTAGAACTCATAATGGGGGTGAGTTTTTCTCTTTGGAGTTTGACACATTTTGTGCAGACAATGGAATTTGAAGAATCAAAGTGGTTTCGTTCACCCCTCAAGAGAATGGTGCAGTTGAGAGGTTGAATCGGACTATTTTAGAGAGAGCTTAGTGTATGTTGTCCAATTCTAGTTTAGGAAAATAATTTTAGGCAGAGGCATGTAACATTGTCGTATATTTAATCAATTGAGCTCCCTCATCTCAATTAGAATTTGACATTCTAGAGGAGAGGTGGATTGGAAAAAGGATTTCCTACAAGCATTTGCATGTTTTTGGTTGTGAATCATCTGTACATATCCCGAAGGAGCAGAGGACAAAGATGGATTTCAAATCTAAGAGATGCATTTTCCTTGGTTACAAGTTGTGGGAAAGAGTTGCTAACAAAAGTTTTCATAGTCGCAATGTTGTTTTCAATGAGAGCGCATTTCCAGGTTTGCAAAAAAAGAGTACTTCTTCAGATAACTTTATTAGGTTTGATAAATTTGATAATAGAGATTATTTGCATAAACCACATGGATCCATAATTACTTTCTTTTCTCCTCTCATTTCTTCAGTTTCTTCTACTGTTTATTTCTAGCCCTCTCCTATTCATTCTCTTTCACAAATTCAAACGCCAGTTTCTACGTATGCACCAGTACAGACCATGAATGTGGCATTACAAGACATGGATGTGTTGATACTAGGCATGGATGTGTTGTTTCAGAATGTTGATGCATCATTTCCTGTGGTAGATACATTGCTAAAGGCCATGGATGTGCCACTTCAGGTCATGGATGCATCACTTCATCTTGACACAAAATATAATACTAAGGATACTATACCGAGAAGGGACGATTTTAATTTTGATCTCGAGGTAATTCAATCTCGGTTACAAAATTTACATCCTGATGAAGTTGCTCCACTGTGCAGATCAACTCATGAGAAGAAAATTCCCTCAAAGTATGATGAATATGAACTTTTGTTGTCTAATCAGGAAAAGCCAGCCACATTTAAACATGCATGTAAAGATGATAATTCAGTCAAATGGATGGAAGATATGAATGAAGAAATGGAGTCTTTGTGAGTCAATAATACTTGGGATTTGATTCCTCTTTTACCAAATTGAAAGCCCTTGAAAATCAAATGGGTTTACTATATGGAGGAAGATGAAGGACGCCATAGGTACAAGGCTAGATTAGTGGTGAAAGGTTTTTCTCAGCAATAAGGTATCAATTTTAATGAAAAAATTTCACCAGTGGTAAAAATGCATACAATTCGTGTTATTCTAGGCATGGCAACTATATATGATTTAGTGCTTGAGCAACTTGATATCAAAGAAGCATTTCTTTATGGGGGTTTTGATGAGGTATTATACATGGAGTAGCCTAAAGGCTTTGCTCAACAGGGACAAGAACATTTGTGTTGCAGGTTGAAACAGAGTTTATATGGGCTCAAGTAAGCCTCGAGACAACAGTACTTGAAATTTGATAGTTTCAAGACTCAACAAGATTTTATTAGATGTGAATCAGATCAACATGTCTACTATAAAATGCTTGCAAATGGTGATTTTTTTATTCTTTTACTCTATGTTGATGGTATATTGATTGCGGGAACTAGTGCACAGAGTGTTCATGAGTTGAAACACCATTTAGCTCTTCATTTTGCCATGAAAGACTTAGGGGCAGTCAAGAAGATTCTTGGGATGCATATAATCAAGGATAAAAATAAAAGGGAAATCGGGTTGTCTCAAGACAAATAAATTCATAAAGTTTTGGCTAAGTTTAATATGTCCAATGCGCAGCTTGTCAACACACCCTTAGCTGATCACTTCCATCTATCATCAGCTATGTGTTCGAACACTTCAGAGGATCAAGTATCCATGGAAAGCATTTCATACTCTTGTGCAGTTGGCAACATTATGTATGCTATGATTTGTACAAGACTGGATATTGCTCATGCAATGGGGGTTGTGATTAGGTTTATGAGCAATCCAGGTAAGACACATTGACAAGTCATTTAGTGGATTCTTCATTATTTTAAAGGGACTTCTAATTATGTTATATTTTTTGCAGGAAAGAACACTCAAATTTGTGGTTATGTTGATTCAGATATGGTTCAAGATTTGCATAAGAGGAGGTTTGTTGTTCTCCATTTGGAAAACTTTTGTTTGTTCTCTTTAAAAGTGAAAATTACTGCCTTTGTGCTGCAATGGAAGAGAAAAACAAAAGTTTGAAATAAAGAAAACAATGAGGTTTCAGAATTAGGAAACCTCCTACACTTTAAGCTTATAAAATCCTGGGCAAGTGAACCCTTTTAAAGACTTTTTTCTCACAAAAATAGTAAATGGTTTGCAGAAAACCAATGTAAATTCTTGCAAACTTTCCTTACTGACCAGTATAACTAACCTAAATGGAAAATTGATTTGACTATTTTTTTAAAAGGATCACAAAATGCAACAAAAACCAACAGATAAACCAGTGCCTTATCCGAGCAATAGAGTCATCTACAACAGACTGCAACCTGACAAGAGAAACTAGTACACAAATCACAAGTTCTTGAGCTATCAACTTTGAATATGCCTGACATACACAAAGTCCTAATCTGCACCAGATTTCATCATCAAATCCACACCAGAAATACTGATATCAATGACTTTGTTCAAAGTATATTTATATTTTTCTCCTTAAGAAAAAGACTCAAAACAACTTCATTAGATGCCTAGCAAATTATTCAAATAAGCAATCCTTGATTACTTAAATGGAATGAACACTAGTACAATGACACAAAGATGATACAAATCTAAATTTAAATTCTCTGGACTATATACTTCATTCCTCTGTTAGAAGGTTACAAGTACTTCATATTTGACTCAGAAATTGCTAAGACAAAGGCCTGTATTAATTTTGCCAGAGTTTAGCTACAAAAAATTGTGTACCTTTTCTAGGTAGCCTTGGTATCCTTTTATAGAAATCAGGATGCAACAAGCTTCAAACTACCTAGAAGAAAAATCTTACCCTAACAATCATTTATTGCAGAAGTTATATTTATGTGCCATTGTAGTTGAGGGAGAAATCAAACATTCTTTTTTGGATGCGTGCTTCATTAATGGACTGGGCATTCATTTGGAAAATGGCCGAAAGGGCAGGCCCCTATTACCCAAAATTTGTTACAACAACCGACAACTTCATAATGTTGGTGTATTATCTTGAGCCAGAGCATTGATAGTTCTACCTAAGAAAACACAGAGCCGCACACCATTATGTCCTCTGCAAATCTTCCTTTAGATCTCCCTGGATACCTCTCACCAACCCTTTTTCACCTTGAAGCAATGTTAGATGTAACTTGCACACCCCTACCGCTATTTCTTTTGAATATTTAAAATTTTTGGTGCCAATGGATCAGGAGGCCTTCTTTCTAAGAACTTTTTCGTTAGTCGCCATGTTGCAGCCTTTAAGATTCAGACGTGTTTCCATTACGGTATAGTGACCCTAGAACGGACCCCACCACTTGGTCTCTAGCTATTAAAAACTTAACCACTACCACTAGTTTGTCGCTGTAACCACTTACCTCAACTACTGGCATTAACCATTGTCGCACTTGGCCAGTAGAAAATCATCAACTTCTACTTGAGAAATAACTTATGAGATCCTGAAGTCATTGCCCCAAAAATACTTGTAATGGGCTACACTCAACTACAGAATTAGATTCCTCGGATCGAGAGCTTTCCAATGATATATGACAAATCCATATTTGGACAAAAATTCAACCCTTGGCCATCAATCCCTCTACAGGTTAGTCATTTAAGCTTTTGCCTTTTCACCATAATCTGAAACTATATTTTAACCTAACTTTCTTGTGCAGGTTTCGGCCACATGTCACCTCCTGGTTCGCTCGTGAGTCCCTCTGGACTCCACTTATATTGCCACCTCACTAGTTGCCAAGTCACGACCATTAGCATTCAAGCAGCTCCATCTTGCGGTATGGCAACAACCGTAGATCTTCCTTGAACTTTCTTATTCTTTACTTCCTCTAAACTATTCTTCCTACGGGTCCCACCACTTAGTCGCAAAGTTGCACCTCTTAGCCATTGAGCATCTTTCCATCGCAACATGTCGACCACCTTCAGATCATCCATCCAACCATTAGATCCCTCTTGATACGCCCACCAGTTAATTCACCTGGGCTACTCTCTCCTTTGGTGGGCCCACCATGTGTCACTTCCTAGTTTTCTCTTAGCCCACCTAGACTACCACCACAATTGCCACATCATCATTCGCCATGTCATAGGGGATAACCATCGAGCACCTTCGCATAGCGATATAGTGACAACCATTAGATTGGCACAAACCTACTCAGTCTTTACCTCTTCATCCATCTGTGCTACGTGTCAGTCTGTGACTTGCCACCGGATCCACCTGAGCATAGCCTCATTCGCCACCTTAGCGCCACTGGACCCACCACCTATTATGGTTTGTTAGGCCTCAGTCTTTTGGCCAAAACTCCCTTCGGTAAGCCACTTTCTTGTCTTATCAATACCTTAGTTTCATCGACACCTTTTATGTCAATGAAATTGATGCCTTCGGTGAGTCGCTATAGTGATCCATCGAAGCCAAGGTCTTATCAATGTTCATTTTGATGACACACCACTTGTCTTCCTTGTGTTACCAATGGACCTTCCACCTCATCAGTTGTGTGTCACCATGTGGCACCTCACGATTTTCTCAGAGTCCACCTCGGCGCCACCTATCACGAGGGTATTCATTTCGGGCACTTCACAACTGCGGTACAGTGACAGTCATGGTTAGCCTTGAAATTTCACCCCATCATTGATTTTGTCATTGGATTTTAGCGATCTACTCAATCATTAGCCTCTCCTGAGCGGCTCTCTCTTGTGTCACAACATCACCACGTGTCCACCAGTTGTCTACCACCTCACCAGTCACCAAGTCATGGCTATTAATAGTTGAGATCTTTCACTTGGTGGTATAGAGATGGCCATTCGATTGGCTCAAACCTTCTTGATCCTTAACTTGAACCGCTCACCCCTTTTAGGCACGTGCTTTGTCACCAAGTCGCGGTGGTATCTGGTGAGCATCTTTATGTCGCAACATAGTGACAACCGTTGGATCTTTTGCAATCACTGTTGATCTACCTGACTTGCTCACTAGTTATTTTTCCTTTCTGTTGCAAAATTTGGGCACTTTGAGATGCGCATGGGGGCCCACCACTTCTGCTACTACTTGCCAAACTCTCACAAGCTTTGACACTTAATATGTATGGGGATTTGCCTTTAAATATTGAAATTCTCCTCCCCGTGACCAATGTGGTATAAATGGACCATGCCTGGGCCTTTCCATTGGGTCATTGGGATAACCTCAAAACTTGACCTCTAATGGCTGATGACTTACCGCACTCCGGATGATGCTCCATCGGGTCATCGGGTAGCATTACATTGCACTATTCTGATGGTCGGTGTCACCAATGTATATCCCCCCCAGCTTGCGCCATGTCATTGGGTGGTCTAGATAGCATGAAATCATTCCACCTGATACCCGATAACACCACACACACTGCCTATGACCTCATCAGGGTGAGTCTTGCCGATAAGGCAAAAATTGAAAATAGCTAGAAACATGCCACGAGGAAGTGCACATGCAAAATTTTGAAATGGGCCTCCCAAAATACTCAATTTTTTATGAGTCCGAATAGCTTTAACCTTAAACCTTGAACCGATTTGCAAATGGTTCAAAACTGACATAAGGCATTCTTACTTGCTTATTTAAAAACATTACAAAGCCATGACTCATGCAAGAGAAATGGGAAAAGGTTCAAGGGTTCAAGTTCAATGTGAATTACAATAATGCGCTACAAAGGTTTAATTTTTTTCTAAATGTTTTCATGAAAAAGCAAAAGCCCTAAACCCTCAAGATTTAATAGGTCCCAACAGTGGCTCTAATTGGGGATGGTTGGACGCAAGACCAACACAAGAATCTAGCAAAAACTCTAGAATACAGACCAACAAAACCCTAACGGAAGAGAATCTAAAATATATACAACCTACCACTATTGTGCATGGACTGAAACAGATCAAGAGAAGTAATATTTCAAGAATTGTCCATGCACTAGAAATTCTTGTACTTCACCATTCATTCTTTGCAAGAAGTATGAATCCTTTCCATTGATATCACAAACAATTAAAGGGCCTATCCACAGCGATTCAAATTTCTTATGCTTGCCTTTTTCTTGGTCTTTTGCATTCCACTGCAACACCATGTCATCAATCTGGAACTTTCTTGCACTAGTCCTTTTATCAAAAAGATACTTTGACTGTAATTGAAGTTTCATATTCCTTTTATGGGCTGCAGTCCTCATCTCCTCTAGCTCTACCAACTGAATTATTCTTTCTTCCATGGGTTCAGACATTTCTAGTTCTTCAATCTGCAAAAATTGGTAAACTGGAAGGAAATTATTCATAGGTAACCTAGCTTTCACTCCATAAACTAGCTCAAAAGGGGATATACCAATGGGCCTTTTTACAGTCACCCTGTCAGCCCATAAAGCTAATCTAATCTTTTGATCCTAGGACCTTTTATTTTTCTGTAGGATCTTCTTGATGATGTTGAGGAGACTTTTATTACTCAATTCTGCTTGGTCGTTTCCCTGTGGGTGGTAGGGTGAAGAGTATGACATAATAATCCCATAATTAGCATAGAACTCTACAAACTCCTTAGACCTAAAGCACATAGCATTGTCCATGACTATTTTAGCTGGCACACCAAACTTTGTCACTATATTATCCATCAAAAAAATAATGACTACCTTACTAGTGGCCTGTTTGGTAGGTATGGCTTCAATCCACTTGGTGAAATAGTTTGTAGCCACTAGAATCCATTTGTGACCTCTGCTTGATTTTTCTATTATCTCTCCAATAAAATCAATGCCCCATGGAACAAAAGGGGCTTCAACTGTAACATAATTCAAAGGCAAAGCACTAGCATACCTTAGTTTAGAAGAAAACCTTTGACAAGGATCACATTTTTTAGCATATTTATGAGCATCCTTGAACAAAGTTGGCCAATAATACCCTGCTCTGATTATCCTACCAGTAGTAGTCTTAGCTGAATAGTGGCCTCCACACACTCTATTGTGCATCTCTTTCAGAACCTTCTCAACTTGGAATTTGTCCAGGCAAACAAGTAGCATCCCATCATTGTTCCTCCAATATAGGTCTCCTTGAATAAGAACATATTTCTATGATTTTAACTTTAATGTTCTCCTTTGGTTGTGTTTCATACCCACTAGACATGAGGCATTCTTCAAGAGGTATACCACATCTGAATACCATGGCTACCTCTCAATGCTGGTTACAAAAGCTTGTTCAATCTCAACATTATTTATGTCAATATCCTTAAAGTTTGTCTCAGTCATTAACTTGACTAAGCCTAGACCTCTTACCAACTTTGTGATTTTGATCTCAAGATCAAATTCTTGTATTCTGCTTATCCATCTGCATCCTTTTCTAGTTACTTCAGACTAGGACATGATATCCCTGATAGCTACATGTGGTACATAGCCTACAATTTGGGCATTTACCAGATAAGGACGAAATACTTTAACAGCCTTGACTTGAGCATATGCCTGTTTTTCCATGGTTTCACACTTTAACTCAGTAGCCTATAAAGATTTGCTATAGAAAGCAATTGGATGTTCATATCCTTCATCATCCTTTTGAAGCAAAATTGTTGCTACTATGTTAGAAGAAGCAAAAGAAAATAATGAGAAATGCTTACTATAATCAGGTGATTTTAGCACTGGTGCTTCCTAAATAGCCTTCTTAATTTTGTCAAAAGCCTGTGCAGCTTCTTCATCCCAAGAAAACTTTGCATCTTTTTAAAGTAATTTAACAATAGGCTTAACGATTTCAGCAAAGTTAGCTATAAATCTCCTAACAAAATTCACCTTGCCCAAGAAAGACTGAATCCCTTTAACATTCTTTGGTTGAGGTACATTATTTATAGCTTTGATCCTTTCAGGGTCTATTCTAACCCCTTCCTTGGAGACAATATGCCCTAATAATTTTCCTTCAGTCACTGTAAAATGACAATTTTTTGGGTTCAAGGATACACCAAACTCCAAAGCCTTGCAAAAAACCTTTTCCAAGTGACCGCAATGATCAACTGCCTTCTTTGAGAAACATGTCAAATCATCCTGGTAAACAACCATTATGATGTTGATAAACTCTTTAAAAGATAAATCCATTGCTCTCTGAAAAGTAGCTCCAACATTCTTTAGACCAAGTGGCATTCTCAAATACACATAAGTCCCCCAAGGGGTAGTAAAATAAGTCTTAAATTGCTCAAACTCTTTTAATAATACCTGATTATAACCTGAGAACCCATCCATCATTGATAATAAATCACAACCACTTACCCTTTCTAACATAGCCTCCATATTTGGGGAAGAATAATTATCTTTTAGAGAAGCAACATTCAAATTTCTAAAATCCACACAAAGCCTTATATCCCCATTCTTCTATCTAATAGGGACCAAGTTGGATACCCATGAAGAATGTCCTATAGGTTTTATGATCCCCCCTTCCCTTAACTTGGTTAATTCTTGTTGCATTTTGGTCTCCAAAAGGGGTTTAATAGTGTTGGCAAATGCACACTTCAATGAGAAATTGTAGGTGATTGAAGGTATTGTAATTGATAGCAACCTTGCAATCATATGACACCGGTAGGTACCGGCTTCAACAAACTCTACATCAGCACATAGAACACCAGTAGCAAAAAGGAAGAATATCGACACCCTGGCAGATAGGAATTTTGTGTATTTAAATTTTGTAATTAATTATAAAATATTTTGTAAGACAACATGGCGGATTGTAATATGACTCATATATGTATGAGATCATTGTAGATCATTTTGTAGAAGAAAAGGATGTGAAGTATGGAAAAGTAATAGCAGACCTAATATGCGAATTATTGGATAAGGGTTTATGTTGTAGCAGAGCTTAAACCGATACTGAATCTAGCATAACAGATGCTGATCTAAAGCAGTACAAGACATTGGATTAGTATAATCCATTTTTGTAAGTCAGTGTGACTTCTTTTGTATTTGAGTAGTGAGCTGTAGGCACTTGGCCTTCTTGCATGTGCAGGCCCCTATTGTAAGAGTAATATTCCCTTACTGGCCACTAAGAGAATATTGTGGGTCACAAATCCCATTGAGGTTTTTCCCACACCGGGTTTCCTCGTTAAAACATTGTGTTATGGTGTGCTTTTCATGTTGTGGTTATTATTCTTATTTACTGCATTATTTCTAGTTTACTGGTACACAATTTTAATATGCTTTTCATGTTCTAAATAAAGTAATTTGATATACAGGTTAGATACTGATTCACCCCCCCTCTTAGTATCTTTGGGAATCCTAACAATTGGTATCAGAGCTTGGTCCTCTATTTTCAAAAGCCTAACATCTTGAGGAAGATCTTGACATAGGTAGAGATGGAAAACTTGAGAAAACAATTGGAAACAACTCTTTCAGACTATGATGCAGAAAAGGTGAAGATTATCAAACTTGAGGATGATCTAAAGGTTGCTTGGGATATCATTCAAGCACTTCAAGAAAACTAGACTATAGCAAGGAATAAAAGAAGAGAACTTTGTGAGAAGATGCAGAAAGAGGAAGATGAAAAGGAAACTCTTAATGATTTGGTAAACAAGATAAGACAAGAAATCAGTACAACAAAGAATGAGATGCAGGATATGACTATGAGATTTTGTAAAGAAATTGAAGATAGAAAGAAGAATGAAGAAGACTTGGTTAGAAGACTAAATGATGCTGGAAATGAAAACACAAGACTCATTCATGAAAATGATATGTTGAAAACAAATCTGATGCATAAATAAAATGACAGAACTAAACTCATAAGACATAAAGGAATCTTGGAGAATGAACTAACTGTTGCAAATCAACACAAGGAGAAATTCAAGAAAAGTTCAGAAGAACTTGGTGACATGATGAAGAATCGGAAACCTAATGGTGATACAAATGGTCTTGGCTTTGAAGTTGGTGAAAGCTCAGGTACTGCAAATACTCATGATCATAGCAAACCGGTAAGACAACCTAATGCTTACAAATTTAATGGTAAATGCTTTAACTGTAAGAAGTATGGTAATAGAGAAAATCAGTGTAGATCTAGAAATTATTAGAACACTAATACACCCACCGGACAATGTTCTAAATGCAACAAAGTTGGTTATAATTTAGAAAATTGTTGAATGAATGTAAGATGTTATGTTTGTGGAAGATTTGGACACTTATCTAATCAATGCAGAACACATACCAGCATAGGATATGGGAAAGCTATTCAGAAGAACAATGTGACTTGTTATGCTTGTAACAAAATTGGACATATTGCAAAATTTTGTAGAAGCAAGTTCCCATTGGCAAATAACAAAGGTCCTAGTTTGAAAGGTAAAGAACAGGTTGAAGAGGTAAAGCAAGAATTCTCAAAACAATGGATCAGAAAGTCAGATCAGAATGTTGATGGAAATACTCCTCCACTGACAGAACAGAGTAACACTCCACCAGCAGGAGACTCTTCATCTAACTAAAGGAAAATATTTTGGGGGTTTAGCAAGAAAACGAAAAATATGCTATTATTCCCTCGGTTGATGGTGAGAAGTTAAAATTACTTCTATACCGAAAGATGAGTTAAGTTGTGACTTAACCGATGAGCATTAAATGTGGTAGGTGGAGAAAATAACATTATAAAGTAGGTGTTTTGGATCCTTTTTCATTCACTGAGCATTCAAACCTTCGAGAGCGCGAAAATTCCCGAGAGAAGGCATTCTTAGCAAAGAAGTGAAGCAATTCATCAAAGCATTCATCCTAAAGGTAGATTGAGGTATTTATAGCTATGGTATCTTCATCCACTCCTGAATTTATTGCAAACCCTACTATTGTTGAGGTTATTAAGTTCCCTAGACCCGTATTCCAACTAGTTCCCAAAATTGCAAAGAAAGATGATAGCATAGGTGCATTTTCTCAAATTCCTAAGGGAGTAGTATATGTTGAAGACCCTAGGATGTATATACATTATCATATTGAGGAATTAAGTGATGATGAGATTAAGAATATGTATAGGAGTGTGATTTGAGATGAGTCTGGAAATATCAAGCCGGAACATAAAATAGTGGAAACCCTAGGTTTTACTGAAATCCTTAGTGTCCCAGATTTTCCCAAGGATATTATAAGGATTGTGCTAAGTAGAGTTCATGTTGAGTTCTTCTGGTTCGATACAATTGATAAAATCACAAAGGAATCCGTCAAGGTTGTAATAGGGTTACCTTCCACCGGTAGTAGACCTAACAGAACAAAGAAGGTCTCAAATGACATAGTGATAAACCTAACCGGTGCAACATTTGACAAAAGGTCTCTAAGGGTAAATGATATAAAGGACATAAATGTGAGATTTATCAGTATGATCTTAGGCTACAAAGCTACACATGCAAATAAGTTGAACTCAGTTTCTAGCCTATGTATTAAAAGTGCCTATGATATGGTCAATGAAAATACTAGAATAGATGTATGTGAATGGCTCAAAGATGAATTGATAGACAATCTGGGGAAGATTAAAGGAAATAAGAAAGGAACATCAGATTTGGAAATTTTCTTGTTTGTCTAATGCTATACATAACTAAACAAGTACCTGGTATTGGTCCAAAAGATTTTGGTTTTGACATTTTGGTAGGAAAACAAATGTTGGATCTATTGAGCAACATGAGAGAAAACCAGGAGAAAAACTTAAATGAATACTTTCAAGCATTAAAAGCTTGAATGAAAAGTAGAGTAACACTATCACAAGCTATTATGGACAAATATTAGAAAGAAATATGTTTTGTAATCAAGAAAGATGAAATCTGGATGGAGGCAGTTCTCCCTAGAACTATTTGGGTAACTGAAATGGGCTATGAGACAGATGACAACATTACTGAAACTTATGCAAAAGCCCTCCTTGAAGCACCCAAGAAACCTACTGAGAAAGTTTTTGGAAATGCTGAAACAATAGAAAGTGGAATTGAATCAAGGAAAAGGGTTAAGAAAGTTGAAGCAACCATAAGGAAAGGAACTCGATAGGATAAAGCAATCAAGGGAGATGTTTTGAAACAAACTAGTATAAAGGAAAGTGAGTTGGAAGGACTTCAGCCGGAAGCTCATCTTTCATCTGTTGGAACTTCTTCTGAGAGTGATATACCGACAGTATTTAAAAGGGTAGAAAGGAAAATAAAGCCCTCACCAGTACCCTCACCTACACCTAGGAGAACCAGAAAAAAACAATAGGCAGTTAGGCCTCTGGTAAAGAAAATGACTCATAAGAAAAAGAAGGTGAAACAAAATATTGCTCCATTAGATAAACTCTTGAGTGAAATCACAGAGGATGGTAAGCTGAAGAACATTGACAAAATATACAACACACTATCAGTAGATGACAAGGAAAGCATAGAGAATAGTGTAATCTTACACTTAGATATTTATAAGAAATTTTTTATGGAAGTTGTTGATGAAATACCTAATGATCTATATAGGAGATTAGAAGCTAGAAGGGTAGCCATCATTGAGCTAGACAAGAAAATCAAGATTGAAAAATTACTTGCAGTACATCTAGTCAACTCAACTAATGAAATAGATAAACTAATCAGTAAAGCCAACCGAACAGTATTCTCTATTGCTCACTAGCATGTAGCACTGATGGTAGGTAGAGTAAAGAAAGTCTCTGAGGAAACATCAAATGCATTGGATATATTCTTTGTGGAAAAAGAAAAATAGGAAGAATTACTCAGACCAAAGACTATCAAAGTATATCAAAAGGATAGAGATAAGGGGAAAGGTAAGGTAGGTGGACCTCCAAGCCTTAAAATAACTGATAATGTACCCCCACCTCCTTTAGATACTCCACTGATAGATACTATAGATAGTCAACCGACCATAGAGAGTATAGAGACTCCATTAGAGGGTACAAATCCCGAGTTTGAAGTTTTGTATACTATGAATATTGATACTCAAGAAGTAAATGTTGTGGTGGACAAAAAAACCACTGAGGACAAGAAGAGAGATGTGACTACTAAGTCACTGGTTGTAGAGGTTGAGATAAGCATTGAAAAACCCACACCTACAAAGCAACCGATAGTGGATACCACTGAGAAACCGGTAGAAACAACTAAAAAACCATCTGAAGAACTAACAAAAGAGATTTTAGAGGTACAAACTAAGACTACATCTGAGAAATCGACAGTTGAAAGCTCAGAGAAACCTTCTGAGACAAAGATGGAGAAAATAGAACAGGTATAGGTTGAGGCTCAATTTCAGATAGAAACAGTGCCACCGGCACAAACTGAAAAGCCCAAACCCCTACTTATAGAAATACAAACATAGACTGACCTTCTAGAGGTCGAATGAAGCAAGGTAATTACCACAACTAGTAGCATGGCTATTGTGAAGATTGTTGGACAAACATCTGGTACTTCTATGGTAGAATTCAGACCTACAAATGTAATAGAGGTCTTGTTGGATTCAATAAAGATCACAGAATGTAATGCACAAGCCTATAAGGCTATTCATGATACAATTCCAATTCTTAAATTGATAGCACCAAAGTGCATTGTTGATAATAACGATTCTTTAGGTCAACTAGACACATTGTCTAAGTTCATCACCAACAACATATTGACTATTGATCAAATAAATGAGGATACATTTAAGGAGAGAATGATTAAAGAAAAAGAGAAATTCTTTGAGGAAATTGTGAAGAAGAACAAACATCAAATGGATACCCTATTAGCAAAACTTGGAGAGATAATTCTTGGCTTCAAGAAACTATACAAAGACACTTGTAAAACAAACATTCTAATAGAGGATCTTGACAAGGAAATCAACAAAGCACAAGATAAGATAAACAATATTGTTGACAATCTGATAGGATCATCGGATTCATTTTTGGAGATAGAGAAGAAGATAGCAGAGAAAGAAGAGAAAATCAAGAAGTTTGAGAAGGACAAAGAGAGAATAAAGGATAAAGCAAAGGACTTGAAATGTAGACTTGGTCCCAAACTAGATTACCTCATTTCTTTGAGAAAAGAAATTTTTGAGGCTCTAGTTCTTGGACTTAAGACACCGGAAGAGAAAATGCATATACTCACCGGTATAGTGCAGAGAACTCAATAGGCACTAAAAGACAACAAATCATTCAGTAATGGTTTAAATTTGGTTTTGACAGATATTTTTCAGATTGTAACCCACCGGTTACAAAAATCCAGGCAGGACTCCACTGATAGCAAATGGCAATCTTTATCATTGATGTCAAAGGGGAAGTAGTGTGATGAGAAATGGTCAGAAGGAAGTAGAGATTATCTGCTCAGGGGGAGCATACATTTTTGGACATACAGTTTTTTGGCATAAATTTTTGGACTTCAAATTTTTGGATACATTCTTGAATTTTTCTCATGAGTGTTGCCATCAATGCCAAAGGGGGAGATTGTTGGCAAATGCACACTCCAATGAGAAATTGTAGGTGATTGAAGGTATTTTCATTGATGGCAACCTTGAAATCATATGATACCGGTAGGCACCAGCATTGACAGACTCTACACTGACACATAGAACACCGGAAGCGAAAAGGAAGAATACCAAGACCCTGGCAGACAAGAATTTTGTGTATTTATATTTTGTAATTAATTGTAAAATCTCTTTTAAGCCGACATGGCAGATTGTAATAGGATTCATATATGTATGAGATCATTGTAGATCATTTTGTAGAAGAATAGGATGCGAAGTATGGAAAAGTAATAGTAGACCTAATATGCGAATTATTGGATAAGGGTTTATGTTGTAGCAGAGCTTAAACCGATATTGAATCTAGCATTAGTAGATGCTAATCTGAAGTAGTACAAGACATTGGATTAGTATAATCCATTTTTGTAAGTCAGTGTGACTTCTTTTGTATTTGAGCAGTGAGCTCTAGGCACTTGGCCTTCCTGCATGTGCAGGCCCCTATTGTAAGAGTAATATTCCCTTATTGGCTAGTAAGCAAATATTGTGGGTCACAAATCCCACCGAGGTTTTTCCCATATTGAGTTTCCTCATTAAAACATTATGTTATGGTGTTCTTTTCATGTTGTGGTTATTATTCTTATTTACTGCATTATTTCTGGTTTACCGGTACACAGTTTTAATATGCTTTTCATGTTTTAAATCAAGTAATTTGATATACCAGTTAGATATTGATTCACCCCCCCCTCTCAGTATCTTTCAGAATCCTAACCAATAGGTCTTTGCTTCTGTCCAAAAGGCTTAGCATCAGAATGTAGAGGAATTTCATGTTGAAATAAGTCTTGTCTATATGCCTTTAGGTCCTCATAGGACCAAGCAAAAACATGTTTATATCCTTTTAATAAGTGAATGAGGTTGGTCCTAATATGGGGAGATAGGTTCTTCCCAATATACACCAACTTAGGGGATGCTTTTGTCCCTAAGTTCACCTCATCCAATTCCTCCAACTTTGTAGATGATGCTTGATGTAAGTGACCGTCACTGTAACTGAACATAACCTCTAGTTCAACTAGTCCCCTTGGTATTTCATTTGTCTCTAGCTGCACTATGTCACTTCCAAGAATGGTTTCCTGTGCATCTACTACTTCCACCAATGCATTACAATCAGTCTTTTGACCTTCATAGTCATCTATGCATTGTATAAATCTTAGGATGTCTTCATCATCCTCAAAAACTTGCCAATTGTACACATTATCTAGGAGGTTGGTCTGGCTTTTGTCTCAATTATTGAAACTACAGTCAATGTTACATCATCATTCTTTAATGCAACATTAGCTAAAAAATCTGCCATAATGTTCTTATACCTTTCAATCCAATCAATGGAAAATGCATCAAAGTGTTCAAAGACATCCCAAGCAACATGCTTGTACCTTTTTAACTTGTCATTTTTAGATGCATATCTTGACCTTATCTGAGACACTACAAGTTAAGAGTCTCCATAAACCCTTAACAACTTGACCCCATGTCTTTTAGCAATTTCTAAGCCCAATAACAGAGCTTCATACTCAGTTGTATTGTTTGTACATTGGAATTCTAACAAAAAAGAATACTTGAAGGTAATACCTAATGGGGAAACAAAAAGCACTCCCACTCCAGACCCTTCTTTAGAGAAAGCTCCATCAAAGTACATATGTCATAGGCCTCCTTGTCTGGATTCCAGCTCATCAACAATAGGATCAGTATTCTTCAATTGTGGCTGAAAGGGTTCAATCCTGAAGTTATCAACATCTACATCAATCATGAAATTAAGCATGTTTGGGTCTATTTTTTCAATAACCACTGGGGCATGTGGTTCTCTATATAATTTTACAAAATTCCCATTCAATGAGATAGTTGCATATGACAAATCCAGCTGAAGATGTCCTCCAACAACAACAGCCCACTGTCTAGACAGAAGCATGCCATAATGTGGCTTGGTACCTGTAACAATTACATCCATTTTATAAGTAGCCTTAGGGAAAGCTTCTATTTTTACTTCTACATCTCTCATAGTACCCACAACAGGCACTTCTCTATTATCCATGGCATAACACCTCCCATATGAAGTGTGTACTGACAAACCTAGCTCTTTCATAACCCCATAAGGCATCACATTAGCAGTTGCACTATAATCTATCATGCAATTTTTTATCAATCTCTTATTTACTAACAGTGTGACATAAAACGGATCTATCTGAGATGGTTCCTGATTAATAGTGGTGCACACATAAACTTCTGGGATCCCTTGTTCTTGATCCTTCTCATCCTTTGCATTTCCCCTTTTAGAAGAAGCATCTCCATCTGATATACTCGAAATCAAAGAAAAAGCAACCTCTCTATATTCTTTTATTATCAGCAGCTCTATCAAAGGTACTGAAACCTTCATATGTGTTAAAGCTTGAGTCATATCAAAATTGATAGTTCTAATACTTAATGTTAAGTACAGATGCCAAGCTAACAAGATGAGGTGGGGGGGGGATGAATCATATAAACTTAATCTTCCATAAAATCAACAGATTCAACCTCGGTAACATATATTTCAGCAATATAACCAAAATTGGTAAACATGTAAACTCATAAGCATATAAACATCATAACACTCATAACACCAAATTTAACATGGAAACCCAAATAGGGAAAAACCACTGTGGGATTTCGGACCCACTAAGAAATATACTCTTCTAGAGTATGCTCAGTTAAAAGCAAATCCTGTTAAAGATTACAAACACATTGCTAGATGTGACCCGGTTAAGGGATTTCCCTCAGATCTATTAGGATCTTCACCTTGTTAGAAGTGACCTTGTTAAAGGATTTCAAACACTCAATCAGAATGTCACCTTGCTAGAGGGTTTTACAAATAAGACTGTTAAGTCCACTCGGTTAAGAGATTTTTTGTCACTTCATAAAATAACAGTAATAAAAATCTATCTGCAACTTCACATCTAAAATGCTAAAGCAGATTCTTATTTCCTCAATACAATCAAGTCATAGGAATTATCTTGCCCATCTGTGGGGCTCTATACTCTTTTATTCAAATAGGTCTTCAAGCTTCTGTGCTCGGTAATCACTATGTAGCATCCCTATGCTTACACTTGCCCACATACATTGTTTATCAACAGTTCCTTATTTATAAACAATTTGCTAACCACTTAATCTCCTTGATTACATATCCCATGATCAATCATAGCCATCAAATCTTCAAACTTGACTAGGTTCAATGTATCCTTCGATCTGAAAACATTTTACCTCACCTTGGAGCTTGCATACATTTCTTGGAACTTGTGCTAAGGTATTGCGGTTCAATCTATGTTGTAGATCTTTTTGTCCATTTTCCTTTGCCATAGATTCTTTAACAAACTTCATAGAGGGCATACCAATCATTTAATCAATTCCAGCTCATCAGCTTCCTTCATTAAATAATGCTTTTAATCATTTCATGCATTCTACTGCAACTCGGTTGCAACTCGGTAAATACTAAACTTCACTCGATAGACATTCCGCCTTCATTAACCGAAAGCGATAACCTTAGGGTTTACGGACCAGGTTCCTTAGGGTTTACCGACTAGGTTCTTTTCTTGGTAATATAGTATAGTATTAACCTTATAATCAACAACATATGTAGGATATCAAAACAATCTAAACATCATGATCTCATCATTGTCTAACTTGGTAATAGTTTCCCATTGAATAACTTATTCCTCCCCTTATTCATCACATTCTTTCTGTGTCTTTTACCAACATCTTTATACTCACCAAATCATACTTCTTAAGATATGGCAGCATCATACTGAATTAGAAAATCAATTTCTTGACATCAATGACAAAATAATAATATTAAGACAGTAAACATCCTTAATCAGTTATATCCATAATCATCAACAACCTTCTCAATATCCTTATTGAAATGCCAACAATATCTTATTGTCTGTTATAATGCCAACAATCTCCCCCTTTGGCATTGATGGAAAAACCAATTGATTTGACCTAATTGATTTGGATTGCTATGAGATTCTGAAATGCTCTCCCCCTATCATTAGACTTCTCCCCCATACAATCGTCTTCTCCCCCTTTGACAACAATGCCAAAAAGTAAAAAACTAAAACATGCTTTCTTCTACTGAGAAGTGAATTCCTTGCTGTTAGGTGTCAACTTAGTCTCGGTCAGAGCATTATGTCTTCAATTCCTGTTCCCTATATTTGTTTCCTGCACACCTTTAGAAAAACATCCTAAAGTGTGTAAATAAGCATCAATCCACACATAATATTTTGTAGATTCATCGAATTGATGCTTTCACCGAACTCAGTCAGTGAGTAGAAGATAGGGGTAGGACCCCTAACTTTCTTCTGAGATACTCAAAAGCGTCCCTTGGCAGTGGCTTGGTGAAGATATCTGCTATTTGTTCCTTTGCACTAACATACGCCAACACCACTTTCTTCTCTTGAACTTCTTCTCTAAGATAATGATATTTGATAGAGATGTGCTTTGTCTTAGAGTGCATAATAGGATTCTTTGAAATGTTAATGACACTAGTATTGTCACATAATATAGTTATTGGCTTGGTAACTTTCTCATTTATACCTTCCAGCAGTTGTTTGATCCATGCTATATTGGTACAATTCAATGTTGCAGCAACATATTTAGCTTCTGTTGTTGACTGTGAAACACATCCTTGTTTCTTTCTAAGCCAACTCACTAGTCTTTCTCCTAAAAAGAAAGCTCCTCCACTTGTGCTTTTTCTGTCATCAATGTTGCCTACCCAATCAACATCAATATAAACTTTTAAATCAAAGTCATTTCTCTTGTTATATACTAAGCCATAATCTTCAGTACCTTTCAAGTATCTGAAAATTCTCTTGATTGCTGTCATGTGTGTTTCCTTGGGATCTACAAAAAATCTTGGAACTATAACTACTGCATGTGCTATGTCTAGTTTGTTGTGAACAACATATTGCAATTTTCTAATCATAGATTGGTAGAGTGTCTCATCAACAGATGCAGATGCATCATTCTTTGATAATTTACAGTTGGTAGTCATAGGAGTACTTACTGGTTTTGAATCCTCCATTCCAAATTTCTTCAAGATTTCCTTTATGTACTTGGATTGAGTAATGAAAATCTCATCTTTCATTTGCAGTATCTGTAAACCTATAAAATACTTTATCTCACCGATTAATGACATCTCAAATTCTTTGCTCATTTCATTTCCAAAGTTCTTGCATAAAGAGTCATTTCCACAAAATATAATATCATCAACAAATATGGCTGAGATCAGTAATCCATTTTCATCATTCTTCATGTACATATTGTTATTTTCACTTGTCCTTATAAAACCAATCTTGATTAGATAAGAGTGCAATCTTTCATACCATGCTCTAGGTGATTGTTTCAGACCATATAAAGCTTTGTTCAATTTACATGCCTGATCTTTATTCTTGTCTTCAACAAGTCCTTCAGGTTGTTCAATATAAACTTCTTCTTTTAATATACCATTCAGAAATGCAGATTTGACATCCATTTGATATAACTTGAAATTTTTGAAAGCAGCATATGCCAACAATGTTCTTACTTCTTCAAGTCTTTCCACAAGTGCAAAAGTCTCACCATAATAAATTCCCTCTTCTTGAGCATAACCTTTGCAAACTAGTCTTGCTTTATTTCAAATTACCTCACCTTTTTCATTCATCTTGTTTTTGAAAATTCACTTTGTAATGATTACATTTTTGTCCTTCGGTCTTGGGACCAGTGTCCATGTGTCATTCTTCTTGATTTCATCAATCTCTTCTATCATAGCATTTATCCAATCTTCACTATTAAATGCCTCTTTCACTATCCTCGATTCAAATTCAGATATCAAACATGTGTTCTATCTCAGTTTGTTCCTTGTCATCACTGGATCATCTTTATCTCCTATAATTTGACTTGATGCATGAGTCCTTCTGACATATTTGGCTAATATAGGCTTGGTAGGCTCTAAATGATTTTCTTCATCACTCGGTAACTGAATATCTTCTTTATTTTTCTTTAGCAACTTTCTCGGTAGGACTTCTCGGTTGAACATAGACAAATCCTTCATAATCTTCTAGTTCCATAGAATTTCCTTCATCATTTCTTTCTGTAAATTCATCAATTTTCACATTTGCACTTTCTACTATTTTGTTAGATGATTTGATCAGACATTTAAATGCTTTACTTCTAGAAGAATAAACAAGAAATGTTCCTTCTTCACCTTTCTGATCAAACTTTCCATTTCTATCATCTTTGTGTACATAGCATCTACTTCCAAAGTTTTTGAAGTAACTTACATTAGGTTTCTTGTCATACCAGATTTCATATGGTGTCTTCAAAGTTCCTTTCTTCAGTTGTACTTAGTTCAGGGTGTAAACTGTTGTGCTTATTGCTTCTCTCCAAAATTTTTGTGGCACTTTCTTTTCAATCATCTGGGTTCTGGCACAATCCACAATAGATTTGTTTCTTCTCTTAGCTATCCCATTTTGCTGTGGAGTTCTCAGTGCAGAGACTTGTCTTTTTATACCATGATCATTGCAGAATAAGTTAAATTCATCAAAAGTGAATTCTCCTCCTCTATCAGACCTAAGACATTTCAGTTGTCTTCCTGTTTCATTTTCAACTCTTGCCTTGTACCAGTTAAACATTTGAAAAGCTTCTGATTTTTCTTTTAAAAACATAACTAACATCATCCTTGAATAATCATCCATAAATAATATGAAATATTTATCACCATAATAACTTTGAACTTTCATAGGACCACAAAGATCAGTGTGCGCAAGATCTAAAATTCCCTTAGAAGTGTAGGACTTACTTGTAAAGCTTGACCTTGTCATCTTACCCATCTGGCATCCTCAGCACATAGCATTCTCAGGTTTTTCCAAACTCGGTAGAACTCTTACTTGGTGCTTCTTGCTTATTTTGATCAGATTATCAAAATTTACATGATAAAACGTTTTATGTCATAACGAGGTATCATCTATCTTTGCATAAAGACAACTATTCCGAGTTGAGTCAAGGTGAAATGTGTTACCTTTTGTTTGTGTCTCAGTAGCAACTAACTTTCCATGCTTGTCATGAACTTTGACAATTCCTTAATGAAATTCTATTCGGTATCATGTATTGTTTAGCTATGCTACACTCAACAAATTGTATTTCAATCCTTCAACCCAATAAACATCATTACATTTAGCATTGTCAAGAAGTGTTATGGATCATTTACCTTTTATCGGACATGGTGCATCATTACCAAATCTTACATAACCTCCATCATAATCTTCTAATATAAAAAACTTGTGTTTATCACCTGTCATGTGATGTGAGCATCCACTATCTATGATCCAAGAATCATTAGTATTTATGTGAGATATTAGGGATTTTTCTTCATACCTTTCTTCATCTGATCCATCTTTGATAGCCACATAAACTACTTCCTTTGTATCAGTTTCATCTGATTTATCATCATTTGATTCCTCATCGGCTATTAGGCATGATTTTCTATCTCTTCTTCTGAAGTCTCGGTATCCTCTGTAATGATTATTTTTCTATCTGTCATCTTGGTAATTTCTCTTTTTAGTAGAATCTTTGTTAAGACAGTTAGAAGCCATATGTCCTATCTTATCACAATTGAAACATTTCAAAGGTAGTTTTCCTTAATGCTTACCTTTGACTCTCGGTAACCTTCTGGCTAATAGTACTTCAAAATCTTCTTGCTTTCTAATTTCCTCATACAGTTTGTGTACTTCTTCCATGTTCTTACGAAATCTTTTAGTTGCTCCACTGTGATCCCCTTAAGAATACTTACTTATTCTATCATTGTAATCATTAGATTCACCAAGATGAAAAGAACTGAATGCAAGTTCAACTTTATTTACCGAAGACCCACTGTTATCAAAATTACTTAATTCAAATGCATGTAGCTTACCAATAGTAGCATCCAAATAAACTGGCATATTGGGTATAGACCTCAATTCATTGATTGCAGAGACTTGGATTGCATAAGAAGGTAGAAGGGTTCTCAATAACTTACTTGTGACATCCTTTTCTTCAATGGTTCCTCTTGCTCCTTTGATTTGATTGACAATCTCCTTTAGTCGTGTATTGTATTGGGTTATGTTCTCACCTTCATTCATCCTCATAGATTCAAGTTGTCCTCTTAGACTATCCACTTTTTCTCTTTGAACATGTTCATCACTGCCATACATAGATATGAGCTTGTCCCACATTGCCTTGGCATCATTGCAGCCTTCTAGATCATTAAACTCTGAGTCGGTCAATGCAGATGTTATTTCAATTATTGCTTGAATATGTTCTTGCTTTGCCTTTATCTCTTACATTATCAATGGATAGGTGCTCAATGTAATGAAATCACTCTAGATAATATACAACATATTCTCCAACTCCTGATATGTGCAGCTTCATCCTTTTATGCCATGTAGAGAAACTTGACTTGTTCAGCTTCGATGCATCCCCCTTATACATCATTGGATATTTTCCTCAAGTACCTTTAAACTTTTTCTTTCAGAGTCCAAAGCTCTAATACCAATAGATAGTTTTGATACTTAATGTTAAGTACAGATGCCAACCTAACAAGATGAGAGGGGGGGGTGAATCATATAAACTTAATCTTCCATTACATCAATAGATTCAATCTCGGTAACATATATTTCAGCAATATAACCAAAACTGGTAAACATGCAAACTCATAAGCATATAAACATCATAACACTCATAACACCAAATTTAATGTGGAAACCCAAATAGGGAAAAACCACTGTAGGATTTCAGACCCACTAAGAAATATACTCTTCTAGAGTATGCTCGGTTAAAAGCAAATCATGTTAAAGATTACAAACACATTGCTAGATGTGACCTGGTTAAGGGATTTACCTCAGATCTGTGACGATCTTCACCTTGTTAGAAGTGACCTTGTTAAAGGATTTCAAACACTCAATCAAAATGTCACCTTGCTAGAGGGTTTTACAAGTAAGACTGTTAAGTGCACTCAGTTAAGAGATTTTTTGTCACTTCACAAAATAACAGTAATAAAAATCTATCTGTAAATTCACATCTAAAATGCTAAAGTAGATTCTATTTGCTCAATACAATCTAGTCATAGGACTTATCTTGTCCATCTGCTGGGCTCTATACTCTGTTATTCAAAAAGGTCTTCAAGCTTCTGTGCTCGGTAATCACTATGTAGCATCCCTGTGCTTACACTTGCCCACATACATTGTTTATCAATAGTTCCTTATTTATAACCAATTTGCTAACCGCTTAATCTCCTTGATCAAATGTCCCATTATCAATCAAAGCCATCAGATCTTCAAACTTGACCAGGTTCAATGTATCCTTTGAGATAAAAATGTTTTACCTCGCCTTGGAACTTGCATACATTTCTTGGAACTTGTGCTAAGGTATTGTGGTTCAATCTGTGCTATAGATATTTCTGCTGACTTTCCTTTGCCATAGATTCTTTAAAAAACTTCATACATGGCATACCAATCATTTAATCAATTCCAGCTCATCAACTTCCTTCATTAAATAACGCTTTTAATCTTTTAATGCATTCTGTTGCAGCTCGGTTGCAACTCGGTAAATACTAAACTTCACTTGGTAGACATTCCGCCTTCATTAACCGATAGAGGTAACCTTAGGGTTTACGGACTAGGTCCTTTGCTCGGTAATATAGTATAGTATTAACGTTACAATCAACAACATATGTAGGATATCAGAACAATCTAAACATCTTGATCTCATCATTGTCTAACTCGGTAATAGTTGCCTATTGAATAACTTATTCCTCCCCTTATTCATCACATTCTTTCTATGTCTTTTACCGACATCTTTATACTCACCAAATCATACTTCTTAAGATATGGCAACATCATATTGAATTAGAAAATCAATTTCTTGACATCAATGATAAAATAATTATATTAATACAGTAAACATCCTTAATCAGTTATATCCATAATCATCAACAACCTTCTCAATATCCTTATTGAAATGCCAACAATCTCTTATTGTTTGTTATAATGCCAACAACTGAAACCTTCATATGTGTTAAAGCTTGAGTCATATCAAAAGTAGTGTTAACATTAGACTCAACATGAGTTTTAACCTTTTCTGCCTTCTGGTGACTTGTTCTCTTGTCACCAGTGGTTTCTACCTTACATCTAGTTGTATCAGCAATACCAGGTTTCGCTGAACTACTTGACTAGTTACCTTTAGCCTGACTATCTTTGATAGAACTTTTGTTCTTAATGGACCTCTTAGAAGAATTTTCTTTAAAAAATAGATAACCAGGCATACCTTGACTTCCATCATCTTTGTTGCTTCTCAGATTATAGTTATGCTTAGCTTTATCTATTGCAAACTTAGTGAGATTCTTGACTTCCTCCTCACTAGGCCTTCTAAGGTGAATCTCTTGATCTTCTATTGTGACTAAATTTGGAGTGGGATGCCAATCAATTGTCAATTTCTCTTGGCAATTTGCATTACTTCTTGAGACATCATATTCACTTGCTTCATCTTCTGAAGACTCACATTCGGTTTCCACTATATACTCAAACATATTTATTGTAGGTTCATCCTCACTTCTCATGGATTTATTTAGAGCTTTAGCCACAACATACTGATAGAGGGAATGTGGCCCATCACATGCCATACACCATGGGGTATTTTCCACATTATGTACATTTCCTCCCTTCAAAGGATCAGGGGTATTTGGATTTTGTGTGCCTTTTGATCTATCTTACATAGGCTTGCCATCTTTCCATGCAGTGTTATATGGCATATCATGCAATCTAGAAGGTCTGTCTTGCCAGTTGCAGTGAGACCTCTCAAGTTTACTTACTTTAGTAGTAAGATCCTTGACAGCAGTCATTAATTTCTCTATCTTATCCTCTTCTTTAGATGATTTATTTTGTTGTGGTTTTTGTTCCTGCCACAATCTTCCATCAGTCCTTCTTCCCACTTTACCTGATGCTTCTCTATTACTTTCTACATTAATGGCAATTTTGAAAGCATCCCTCAAGCTATGTGGGTTCTTATCTCTAAGAATGTAAGCCATTTTGGGGTTGAATGCATTGTAATAGGTAGTCAGACACACATTTTCATCTAGCCTCATTACTTGAAAAAGTCTACGCATTGCCTTTTGAAACCTTGCATTAAAATTTGTGATGGCTTCATTATCAGATTTCTGGATGTTGTTAAATTCATTAAGCATGAAGCTCACATTTGTCTTGTCTCCATTTTTCTCTTGAAAGAAAATTTTGAACTCTTCCCAAGAACCTACACTGTCCACAGGTAACCCTCTATACCAATCTCTAGCATCCTCAATCAAGGATTGCACAAATAGCTTCATGATGACATCTTCATGTGCAATTTCATAGTCATTGATCATGTCACCAAAAGATTTCAGATGCTCTTCATCACTGATAGTATTATTCCCAGCAAACTTCTAGAGTCTATCCCTCATTTCAATAGGTACATGGTTCGGATATCCAGGAATTCCATCAAAATAAAACTACCTAAATAGCTCAACATTTATTGGTCTCCTTTGGAACTGATTTTTAGTAAAGTTATTTCCAACATTCACCCTTGGGCCTGAACCACTAGCTCTAAGATTTTGATGACTTTGATTATGGGACAGTCTATGACTGGTTTGGTTTGTTGGAATTGTACTTGGAGGAATAGCAGAGTTATTTGGGGCAGCATTATTAGATTGGTTAATGAGTGGGATAACATTTATTTGCATCATTGGTTGAGTATTCAACAGAGAGGCGGAAGTATGTTTGGACGTAGGATTACTATGATCTATAGGTGGGAAATTTATAGGAGGAGCCTTTAAGCAGCATATCTTTCTTCTGAACTCAGTATTAAGTGCTTCTATTTTAGCCTTTTCTAACTCCCTTTTCAAGTCTTTATTTTCTTTCCTTACCCTCTCTACCTCGATCTCATGCAACATCATTCCCTGGGATTCTTCTGCACTTCTTGACACTAGACTGACAGATCTATTCTCCACTACTTTTTGTTTTCCTTTGTCAAAAATGGGTCTGGAAGATTGAGGATCACTATGAACCTCCCTACTAGGTTGTACTACAACTTTAGGTGCAGAAACATTTTTTGGATCAAGGATTTCCCTAATAACAAGATCTTTCTCTTTACTCACAAGTTCTACTTGAGCAAACAACTCAAGCTCTGCAATCTGTCTTAATAACCTATCTCTTTCAATGAGTTTGGCTTTGGTTTCATTCTCCTTTTCCTTTTCTTTCTTTTTTCTTATGGAAATCAATTGATGTACTCTCTGATTTAGAACCTCAATCTCCTAAGACACTTCATCTTGGTCTGGAAAAGTTTCCTCTGAATCAGACATATTTAACTGGTCCATATCAATCAGGCTGATATTTCCTTCCATAGTTTTGGGAATGGAACTGGCTCTATTACTTGTACTATGCCTATCTCTCCTAGGAACATTGGTATTAGACAATCTTTGGTGAAAGGTTTGGATATCATCATTAGTGACAAATAGGCCATCATGAAAACCCATAATATCATGGCTAGTCATGAGAAGAGGCATTGGACCTTGTGTATACATGACACTCAGAAGACTTACCTATTTGATTACTCTTTTGTTTCCATGACTGACTTGACTGATCAGGAATAATAGTTCCTCTCCAGCCCTTCTTGACTGGTTCAAGTATTCATGCAACTTCTCTTGAGGGTTTTTCTTCATATAGGACCTAGTATTCCTTCTCCTATTCATCTTCCTAACCCTTTGAAGTGACTATGATTTTTTCTAAAAGAACACTAGTTTTTTTCCTTAATTCAGAGTCGCCACCCAATATCTTGGGAATAAAATATATTTTAACATAGTGAAACACTTACGAGACACATGAGAATGAAACTGTTGATCTATAAAAAAGAACATATTAGTATTCTAAGATGCTATGAGATAGATTGAGGATTTTCTTTAGAAAGATAAGCTCAATAATTTTTAGACTCAAACCAAGGGAACCTGGTCCCAACACTTTTATGCAATAAAGACATAGATCTGCGATAAGGACTTATCTTAATTGACTCTCCCTAGCATAGTCACCAATTCTATTGTGGTGACTCAGATGGGAAAACTCACTTACAATCTGAATCAACAATCTAAACTAGAGATCTTTAAATTACTCCCTAGTAGAGTCGCCATTTTTGTTGTTCTCCATTTTGAAAACTTATGTTTCTTCTCTTTAAAAGTGAAAATTACTGCCTCTGTATTGCAATGGAAGAGAACAACAAAAGTTTGAAATACAGACAACAATATGAGGTTCTAGAATTAGGAAACCTCCTACACTTTAAGCTTATAAAAGCTTGGGCAGGTGAACCCTTTTAAAGACTATTTTCTCACAAAAATAGTAAATGGTTTGCAGAAAACCAGTGTAAATTCCTACAAACTTTCCTTACTGACTAGTACAACTAACCTAAATGGAAAATTGATTTGACTTTTTTTTAAAAAGGATCAAAAAATACAACAAAAACCAATAGATAAACCAATGCCTTATCTGGGCAATAGAGTCATCTACAATAGACTGCAACCTGAAAAGAGAAACTAGTACACAAATCACAAGTTCCTAATCTATCAACTTTGGATATGCCTGACATACACAAAGTCCTAATTTGCATCAGATTTCATCATCAAATCCACACTAGAAATACTGATATCAATGACTTTGTGCAAAGTATATTTATATTTTTCTCCTTAAGAAAAAGACTCAAAACAACTTCATTAGATGCCTAGCAAATCATTCAAATAAGCAATCCTTGATTACTTAAATGGAATGAACAACAATACAATGAAAAAGAGAAGATACAAATCTAAATTTAAATTCTCTGGACTATATACTTCATTCCTTTGTCAGAAGGTTACAAGTACTTCATATTTGACTCAGAAATTGCTAAGACAAAGGCCTGTATTAATTTTGCCAGAGTTTAGCTACAGAAATTTGTGTCCCTTTTCTAGGTAGCCTTGGTATACTTTTATAGATATCATGATGCAACAAGCTTTAGACTACCTAGAAGAAAAATCTTACCCTAATAGTCATTTATTGCAAAAGTTATATTTTTGTGCCATTACAGTTGAGGGAGAAATCTAACATTCTTTCTAGGATGCGTGCTTCATAAATTGACTGGGCATTCATTTGGAAAATGGTCGAAAGGGAAAGCCCCTATTACCCAAAATTGGTTACAACAACCGACAGCTTCATAATGCCGGTGTATTATCTTGAGCTAGAGCATTGATAGTTCTACCTAAGAAAACACAGAGCCATGCACCATTATGTCCTTTGCCTATCTCCCTACAGATCTCCTTGGATACCTCTCACCAACCCTTTTTCACCTTAAAGCAATGTCAGATGTAACTTGCACACTCCTGCTGCTATTTCTTTTGAATATGTAAAATTTTTGGCACCAACGGATCAGGAGGTCTTCTTTCTAAGCACTTTTTTTTAGTTGTCATGTCATGACCTTTAAGGTTCGGACATGTTTCCATTGGGGTATAGCGACAGCCATCCAATCGTGGGAAACTAACACACCTTTTAACTTTCTTGAGTAACCCATTTAGAAACAGGCCCCACCACTTGGTCTCTAGTTGTTAAAAACTTAACCGCTACCACTAGTTTGTCGCCATAACCGCTTACCTCAACTATTGGCATTAAAGGCTGTCACACTTGGCCTGCAGAAAATTATCACCTTCTGTCTGAGAAATAACTTCTAAGATCCCAAGGTTACTACCCCAAAAATACTTGTCATGGGCTACACTCGACTATAGAATCAGATTCCTCAGATTAAGAGCTTTCTAACAATATATGACAAATCCATATTTGGGAAAAAATTCAACCCTCAGCCATCAATCCCTGTAATTTAGTCATTTAAGATTTTGCCTTTTCACCACAATTTGAAACTATATTTTAACCTAACTTTCCCATGCAGGTTTCGACCACATCTCACCTCCTGGTTCACTTGTGAGTCTCTCTGGACTCCACCCGTCTTGACACCTCACCAATCACTAAGTCACGACCATTAACATTCAAGCACCTCCATCTTGCCATATGGCGACAACCGTAGATCTTCCTTGAACTTGCTTATTCTTTACTTCATCTGAACTATTCTTCCTAGGGGTCCCACTGCTTAGTCACCAAGCCGTACCTTTTAGCCATCGAGCATCTTTCCATTGTGACATGGAGACCACAATCAAATCATCCATCCAACCATCAGATCCCTCTTGACACGCTCACTGGTTAATTCACTTGGGCTACTCTCTCCACTGGCAAGTCTGCCATGTGTCACTTCCTGGTTTGTTCTGAGCCCACCTAGACCACCACCGTAATTGCCATGTCATCAATTACCATGTCGTAGGGGATAACCATCAAGCACCTTTGCACAGTGGTATAGCGACAACCGTTAGATTGGCACAAACCTGATCAGTCTTTACCTCTTCATCCATGTGTGCTACATGTCAGTCTATGAAAGGCCACCGGATCCACCTGAGCACAACCTCATTCACCACCTTAGCGCCACCAGACCCACCACCTGTTCTAGTTTGTTAGGCCCCAGTCTTTTGGCCAAACACCCCCTTTAGCAAGCTGCTTTCTTGTCTTATCGAAACCTTAGTTTCATCAACACCTATTATGTCGATGAATGTGATGCCTTCTATGAGTCGCTATAGTGATCCATCGAAAATAAGGTCTCATCGATGTTCATTTTGATGACATGCCACTTGTCTTCCTCATGTAACCAATGGACCTTCCACCTTATCAGTTATGTATCACCATGTGGCACCTCATGATTTTCTCAGAGTCCACCTCGGTGCCACCTTGCACGAGGGTATTCATTCTGGGCACTTCATAACAGTGGTATAGTGACACTCATGGTTAGCCCTGGAATTTCACCCCACTATTGATCTATCATTGGCTTTCAATGATCTGCTCGATCACTAGCCTCTCCTGAGCAGCTCTCTCTTATGCCACGACATCACCATGTGTCCGCCACTTATCTGCCACCTCACCAGTCACCAAGTCACTACTATTAATAGTCGAGCACTTTCAAATGGTGGTATAGCGAGGGCCATTCGATCGGCTCAAACTTGCTCGATACTTAACCTGAACCACTTACCCTTTTAGGCATGTGCTTTGTCCCCAAGTCATGGTGATATCTGGTGAGCATCTTTATGTCGCGACATAGCGACAACCATTGGATCTTTTGCAATCACCCTTGATCTACCTAACTTTCTCACTGGTTATTTCACCTTTCTGCTACAAAATTTGGGCGCTTTGAGATATGCACGGGGGGGGCACCACTTCTGAGCTGCCACTTGGAAAAATCCCGTAAGCTTTGACACTTAATATGTATAGGGCTTTGCCTTTAAATACTAAAATTCTCCTTCCCATGACAAATGTGGGATAAATGGACCATGCCTAGGCCTTTCCATCGAGTCATTGGGATAACTTCAGAACTTGACCTCTGATGGTTGATGATGCTCCATCGGGTCATCGAGTAGCATTACATTGTGCTATCCTGATGGTCGGTGTCACCAATGTATATCCCCCCTACTTGCACCATGTCATCATCTGGTCGGGATAGGATGAAACCGCTCCACCCGATACCTGATACCCGATAACACCACACACACCGCCTGCAACCTCATTGGGGTGAGTCTTGTCGATTGGGGTAGGTCTTGTCGATAAGGCAAAAATTCAAAACTACCAGAAACACACCAAAAGGAAGTGCACATGCAAAATTTTGAAATGGGCCTCCCAAAATACTCAAATTTTTATGAGTCCCAATATTTGAATCGATTTGCAAATGGTTCAAAACTAACATAACACATTCTCAGTTGCTTATTAAAAAACATTACAAACCCATGACTCATGCAAGAGAAATGGTTGAACCTTGAACCTTGAACCAAAAGGTTCAAGCATTAAAGTTCAATGTGAATTACAATAATGCGCTACAAAGGTTTCATTTTTTTAAAAATGTTTTCATGAAAAAGAAAAATCCCTAAACCTTCAATATTTTATAGGTCCCAACAAGGTCCACTACTAGTTATATTATTACTTTTGTCAGGGTAGTAATTAGCTGGGTATCTCGGTTGCAACAAGTGGTTTATCTCTCTTCAACCGAGTTTGAATACATTTCTCTAATTGAAAGAGCCAAGGAAATGATATGGTTACAACGGTTGTTGGCCGAACTATGGTGTAAGCAATCAATTTTTTCTTTGTTTTGTGATAGTAATAGTGCCATTCATTTGGCCAAAAGTTCTACATTTCATAGTGACACCAAGCATATAGAGTTGAGGTATCACTTCATTCACCATGGTCTTGATGAAGGAAAGTTGTAGCTAGAGAAAATTGACACTAAAATGAATTTAGCATATGCATTGACAAAAGTGGTATCCCGGGAGAAGTTCGAGTTATGTAGAGCTTCTCTTGGTCTTGTTCTGATTTGAAAATAGGCTTGCCATAGGGGATATCTCTGAACATTCTTCTTTTTGGTATGACTTCTCTTCAACTGGGAGATTGTTGGCTACGTATGACACATGTGAAGCCACTTGTCTAATGAACTATCTATGTTTTGATAACTCAATGATGAATGGATAGTACCAAATCGGTATTGAGAGGGGGGGTGTGAATCACTATAGACAAAAACACAATCTTAAACCGATTTGTCAGTAGACACTATGCTTTTATAGACAAACAACAACACCGGTCTTGAACAAAGTGCAACCGGCAAAACCCAAAATAACTGAGACAAGCATAAACCGGTTGACACTTATCTTTTCAAACAATATAATACTTCATTTCCATTTCACCCTAGTGCATGAATAGGTAATCTATCATCAAAAGATATATAAATAGCTAGATCAACATGATTTACCTTTAGACACAAATCACTCTAACCATCACAAGAATATCACCACACATGACACACGGATTTTTCACAGGGAAATCCAACTGGGAAAAACCATGGTGGGGATGAATACCCACAAGCTATTTTTGTACTCTTTAGAAGTACGCTTTGTTAGGAGCCTTGTCCGATTAAAGACTAATAGAATAGGTTCTATTAGGAACTAATCCTATTAGGGATCACCCTAGTAAGGGATGGCTAGAATGCCTAGTTAAGAGTTAAACCTTGTTAAAGGCTACCTTGTTAGAGTATTTCAAGAACTCAATGGTTTTGAGTCATCCTGTTAAAGGATTTATAGCAAGCCAGTTAAAGCTACCCTATTAAGGGATTTCCCAACTATTGAAGTGGTTAGAGATCAACAGGTATTACAATGATTTGGTAACAACACTTAATGCCAATGTAGATCCGCTTTAGCTCCTCTTCACCTTCTGCACTTACACTCTACAGGTATCACTTCTCTTTTCTAATCTGGAAAGAATCACGTATCTCTTCACTTGGATACACACACACAACTTTTGCCAACAACCTTAGAAAGAAACACAACATCGACCTTATAGGAAAACAGATAGGTCGGTAGCATAAACCCTAAACCCTAAAACTGTTAGGTTAAGGAATTCAAACGGTTCAATCCTGACCATTGAGCACATTGCATTAAATGCAACGGTCTTGATCCAATCTCAAGATGTTCTCCATCATTCATTTTCCACCGATTTCATGGCAACTGATAACCCATCATGCATTATTACCATTTATAGACTCTGGATATTCCCGAGGTAGATAGGAACAATCTCCTTCATGCAAGATCCTTCACATGCACAAGGCTGATGTGGCAACATGATTTGTTCTTCGTTACAATGCTAACTCATCACACATGGTCACCGGTTGAGTCACACAGGCTTGAAGCACTTCAACCAGAAACCCTAAAGTTGAGACTACCAACCGGTAGTCATACAAAGCTTCCATGTGCTGGTTTGCATAACCACATGCCGGTTTACCTTAAACAAACACACTGCATCACTTTGGCACATATACAGGTCCACAGAGTTATACCAGTTCACATATACCTGTTCTTGGTAACATACCGGTTCTCACATATACCGGTTCTCTCCTCTTTAGCATATTGACATCAATGGCAACATACAATGTCATCATGTCCTCATACCAGTTCACATAATGCCAACAATCTCCCCCTTTGGCATTGATGGTAATATACAAAGATATCTCTCTGCTTCACATCTTCTCCCCCAATTTCTATGGATATCTTCTCCACTTCACTTCTTCTCCCCCTTTGACAACAATGCCAAAGTGGAGGCACAAGATTCCCTGTTCCATTATGTTGCTCCCCCTGAGGAGTAGCATCCTTCAACACATCAATCTTGAAGAAAAATTTGACTATGCAATACTTGACTGATGTGGAGCATATACTTTTACTTTACCTCTTAAGGGGTAGCACCCCTAATTCACCTCTTAAGTACATAAATGTAGCCTTTGAGAGAGGCTTGGTGAATATGTCTACTAACTGCTCCTTACTGGAAACATGTTCCAGTGCAATCTCTTTGTTCTGAACCTTTTCCCTCAAGAAATGATACTTAAGCTCAAAGTTCTTGGTTCTAGAATGTAAAACTGGATTCTTGGAGATGTTAATTGCACTAGTATTGTCACAAAATATACTTACCAGTTCAGATACAAGAAATTTGTAGCCATTTAATACTTGCTTCATCCAAAGTGTTTGAGTGCAGTTCATGAAAGCTGTAACATACTCTGCTTCCGATGTAGACTGAGAGATACAACTCAACTTCTTACTCATCCATGAGACCAATCTACCACCGAGAAAGAATGCACCACTAGTTGTGCTCTTCTGGTCGTCAACATTACCTGCCCAATCAGCATCTGTGAATACTTTCAAGTTGAAATCCTTGTTGTATGGATACCACAATCCATAATCAATAGTTCTCTTCAGATACCTAAGAATCCGCTTGACTGCAACCCAGTGGGATTCTCTTGGACTTTTCTGGAACCCTGCAATAATGCCAACTGCATGTGCAATATCTGGTCTGCTATGCACTACATAATGCAACTTACCAATCATTGATCGGTATTCCTTCTCATCAACCAATGCTAAGTCACCCTCTTTAGATAGTTTACAACCAGTCACCATTGGTGTACCAACCGATTTGCTATCTTCCATGCCAAAGGTCTTCAACACCTCTTTGACATACTTGGATTGAGTGATAAAGTTTTATCTTTCATCTGCTAGATCTACAGTCCAATGAAGAACTTAATCTCCCCTATGAGTGACATCTCAAACTCTTTCTACATCTCATCTGCAAACTCATGACTCATCTTGTCATCTCCACCAAAGATAATGTCATCAACAAATACCTCACAGATTAGGATCTGATCTCCTTCAGACTTCAAGTAGATATTTTTATATTCACTTGTTCTCTCAAATCCAATCTTCACAGGATGGGAATGTAGGCGTTCATACCATGCTCTAGATGCCTGCTTTAGACCATATAAGGCTTTATGTAGCCTACACACCATGTCATTGTCTTTAGATAGGGTAAACCCATCTAGTTGCTCTATATACACTTCCTCTTCAAGTACACCATTTAGAAATGCAGATTTTATATCCATTTGATATACTTTGAATCCTTTAAAAGATGCATATGCAAGAAGCATACAAACTCCTTCCAATCTGGCTATAGGAGCAAAGGTTTCTCCATAGTCTTCTCCTTCTTCTTGGGCATATCCTTTACACACTAGTGTGACTTTGTTTCTAATCACTGAGCCATCCTCATTCAACTTATTTCTGAAAACCCATTTGGTGCCAATGACATTATTATGCTCTAGTCTAGGTACCAAAGACCATGTACCATTTTTCTCTATCTGGTCAAGTTCCTCTACCATTGCCTTGATCTAGTCTTCATCTTTATGTGCCTCTTTGAATGATTTAGGCTCAAATTTAGAGATCATACATGAGTTTTCTCTGACCTTTCTTCTTGTAAGGATTCCTGCATCCTTATCTCATATGATCTGCTTAGGATCATGATTCAGCCTGACATACCAAGGAATGGTCTTGATAGATTCCTCTTGCTTTTCTTCTTCATCCTCATCTCTATCAGCATCAACATCTACATCTATCGGTGTTGGAACACTATTACTGGTACTCAATTGACTAATAACCGGTTCCTAGAAGGTTACAACTGGTTCATTTACTACTTGCTCACTACCAGTTTCCTTACTTTTCTCAGAGGTTTCATCAACTCTTACATTGATGCTTTCCATAATTCTTTAATTCCTATTAAAGAAACACTTGAGAGCTTTGCTCTTGGTGGAATATCCTAGGAATATTCCCTCATCACATTTCGCATCAAATTTGCTCTGGTGTTCACTCCTCTTCATGTAATATTTTCTACCAAACACTCTAAAATAGCTAACCATGGGTGTCTTACTGGTCCAATACTCATAAGGAGTTTTATCCTTACCTTTCTTGATGAGTACCCAGTTCATTGTGTAGACTGTAGTGCTCACCGCTTCTCTCCAAAATGTGTGAGCAACTTTTCCTTGAATCAACATAGTTCTAGCTGCTTCAACCACAGTCCGGTTATTCCTCTCTACTAGGTCATTCTACTGTGGAGTCCAGGGGGCAGATAGTTGCCTCTTGATGCCATGTTCTTCATAGTACTTGTTGAATTCACCGGAAGTGAATTCCCCTCCTTGATCAATTGTCAGGCACTTGATCCTTTTACCACTTTCCTTCTCCACTAATGCTATGAAAGCTTTGAACTTTACAAAAGCTATAGACTTATCTTTCAAGAATGAGACCCACATCATTCTTGAGCAGTCATCAGTGAGAATCATGAAGTACCTATCACCCTGCACACTCGTAGTTTTCATAGGACCACACAAATCAGTATGCACAAGATCAAGCAAATTGTCAGCAGTGAAAGGTTTACCTTTAAAGGTTGAGGAAGACATTCTCCCCAATTGACACTCTCTGCACAAGGTGTTTTCCAATTTGCTTAGCACTGGCAACCCTCTAACTACCTTGATCTTACTAGCCTTCATAATGTTATCAAATTTTACATGGCAGAGTCTCCTATGCCATATCCAGCTATTATAAAATTTAGCCATAAGACATGTACTTATATTTGCATTCAACTGAAATATGTTACCTTTTGTCTGCATGTCGATGGCAACCAATTCACCATTCTTTCCTTTGATTCTACACACTCCATTCTTGAATTCTAGAGTGAGACCACTATCATTCAGCTGGGAAACACTCAGAAGGTTGTGTCTAAGACCATCAACCTAATACACATTGTTAGCACTACTCTTTCCATTCAGAGAGATGGACCCTCTACCTTTGACCATACATGGTGCATCATTACCAAAGCGAACCACACCATCATCATACTCTTCCAAGGATAGAAACTTGCTTCGGTCACCAGTCATATGGTGAGAATAGCCACTGTCAATAATCCACTCATTGGAATTATCAAAGTGGGAGACAAGAGCCTTCTTGTCTAACACATCTTCCTTGACAGCAACAAACACAATATCTTCATTTTCTTCATCCTTTGATTCCTCATCTGTGACACCTTCATCAACTACCACAAAACAGTTTCTCCGGTTTGCTCCTTTGAATTTCTTGAACCTTTCCGGTTTATCCTTGTTGTCGCCATTAGGATAGTTTACAACAATATGTCCTATCTGGTTACAAGAAAAGAATTTCAAAGGGAGCTTACCTCTGTATTTTTCAGTTCCTTTAGGAATTTTCCTAGCAAGAAGAGGTTCAAATGCCACCAGAATCTCCTCATCATCCATTTCTCTGTTCTGTCTTGGTTCACCACTAGTGCTAGCTTCTTTTCCTCTTCTGGATGGTACAACAAAAGCTTTAAAGGCTGATTCAGACTTTTGAACACTTCCATCAAAACTATTTAGCTCATAGGTTGTCAACTTTGCAATGATGGAGTCTAGGGATACCTTAGTCTTGTCTATTGATCTCAACTCCTGAATAGAAGTAACCCTTATTGCATAGACCGGTAATAAGGATCTCAGCACTTTGCTAACCATAGTGGAATCTTCCATTTTACCACCTGCACTCTTGATATCTCCAACAACAGTTTTGATTCTTATTCCATACTGTTGAATGGTTTCACCTTCAACCATCCACATGTCTTCAAACTTCCCTCTAAGGCTTTCTTCCTTAGCTAGTTTTACATGCTCATCACCGCCATAGATATTTCCAAGAGTAATCCATACCTCTTTGCGATTTACCTTATCTTGGACATCAATAAACTCAATGTCAGATAAACTACTAATTAAGGCTTCCATAACTTGCCCATTCTCTTGCATCTCTTTCTTTTGGTCATCGGTGAGAGTAGCGATAGGGGCAACATAGGCATTCTCAACATAGCTGCAGTGTTGAGAACCCATGCTTCTGATGTATATCTTCATTCTATCTTTCCATATACTGAAATTTTCTCTATTGAACTTTGGACCTTCCCTCTTCATCATTAGACTGGGATCTTTACCTCAAGCGGTTAAGCTTATAACACAGAGGACCTGGAGGATGCTCTGATACCAATTGATAACTCAATGATGAATGGATAGTGCCAAACTGGTACTGAGAGGGGGGGGGGGTGAATCATTACATACAAAAAGACAATCTTAAACTGGTTTGTCAGCAGACACTGTGCTTTGACAAACAAACAATAACACTAGTCTTAAACAAAGTGCAACCAGCAAAACCCAGAATAACTGAGACAAGCATAAACCGGTTGACACTTATCTTTTCAAACAATCTAATACCTCATTTCCATTTCACCCTAGTGCATGACCAGGTAATCTATCATCAAAAGATTTATAAACAGCAAGATCAACATGATTTACCTTCCGACACAAATCACTCAAACCATCACAAGAATATCACCACACATGACACACAAATTTTTCATGTGGAAACCCAATTGGGAAAAACCACGGTGGGGATGAATACCCACAAGCTATTTTTGAACTCTTTAGAAATCCACTCTGTTAGGAGCCTTTTCTAGTTAAAGACTGATACAATAGGTTCTATTAGGAACTGATTTTGTTAGGGATCACCCGGTTAAGGGATGGCTAGAATACCCGATTAAGAGTTAAACCTACTAAAGGTTACCTTGTTAGAGGATTTCAAGAACTCAATGGTTGTGAGTCACCCTGTTAAAGGATTTATAGAAAGCCGGTTAAAGCTACCCTGTTAAGGGATTTCCCAACTATTGAAGTGGTTAGAGATCAACAGGTATTACAATGATCTGGTAACAATAGTTAATGTCAATGTAGATCTGCTTTAGCTCCTCTTCACCTTCTGCACTTACACTCTGCAGGTATCACTTCTCTTTTCTGGTCTGGCAAGAATCACATATCTCTTCTCTTGGATACACACACACAACTTTTTCCAAAAACCTCAGAAAGAAACACAACATCGACCTTATAGGAAAACAGATAGGTCGGTAGCATAAACCCTAAACCCTAAACCTATTAGGTTAAGGAATTCAAATGGTTCAATCCTGACCGTTAAGGCTGACATGGCAACATGATCTATTCTTTGTTACAATGCTAACTCATCACACAAGGTCACCAGTTGAGTCACATAGGCTTGAAGCACTTCAACCGAAAACCCTAAAGTTGAGACTACCAACCGGTAGTCATACAAAGCTTCCATGTGCCAGTTCCCATAATGACATGTCGGTTCACCTTAAACAAACACACCACGTCACTTTGGCACATATACCGGTTCACAAAGTTATACCGGTTCTCACATATACCAGTTCTTGGTAACATACCTGTTCTCACATATACCAGTTCTCTCCTCTTCAACATATTGACATCAATGACAACATACAATGTCATCATGTCCTCATACCAGTTCACATAATGCCAATATGTTTAGTAAACTGCATTATTCTATCTGCCATCAACAGTCTCCTCTTGTCCATGTTTTTACATTTGGGAATCTTCTAGAAGAAGATGTTATTAAGCATTATGTCATGTGTGGATATATACTAGTGAAGTGTGTTGTATGTAGATGTACAAGAAACTGATATGAAATATATTGAGAATCCCCTAAAAGTGGATGTAGCCATTTTTGGTGAACCACTATAAATCTGGTGTCTTCTTTCTGTATGTTGTTTTGATTTCCTTATTTTATTTCTGCAATTTAGTTCTTCATCCTTTCTCTATTTCTTTTAATATCGACATAAAGTACTTGTAAAATTATTAGTTTTCTTATGATCATGATGAACAATCACTTCTCATTATACACCTTCTAAGTGTCTTGAATAACACATCCTATTATCAACTATATCCTCCTAGAGTGCATCAAATACACTAATTATCACATGATTATATGGATAATAGAAATATTACACTTTAGGCTCTTCATGTATGTTTTGATGTGAATCGATTCCCACTACATTGGATTTCACATCTATACTATGATAACATAATTTTCAAATAAATTATTTGCATCCTTCCCTTAATCCTCTGCTGACAAGTTTCCAAGTTTATATTTGCCAACCAAATTGCACTCATTCATAACCTACGATGGAGACAAACTATTCCTTGCCCACATAGAAAATCATCACTAGGAATTTCTAAACACAAACTTCAAATATAAGCAACATAAGGCTAAACAACTGTCTTCTACTTGGTTGAACAATGAAGAAGATATTCTTATTTGGAAATTTGAACCCAAGGGCAACATTATTGTTTCTTCCATGTATGGAGTGTTGACTCCAGCCCCCTCAAAGAACCCCTTCTGGTCTAGAGCCTAGATAAAGGGTCTTATTCTAAAGATCAATATCTTCTACTGGACCATCCTCCAAAATAAAATTATGACTGTAGACAACCTGAAGGTTAGAGGTTTTATCCTCCCTAATAGGTGTGCTTTGTGTCTTGAGGAGGAAGAGTCCGTGGACCACTTGGCTATCCACTATTCTTTCACTATCTCAATCTACGAAAGCTTTCTTAAGAATTTTTGTATGGAATGGTTGCTTCCTAACTCTATTAAAGATTTGTTCCATTCTTAGAGTTATCATTGGTCTAATCCCTCTTTGAGATATTTGTGGCAGCTATCTCTCCCTCACATCCTATGGGGAATTCGGAAAGAAAGAAACAATCACATCTTCAGGGATACTTCTCTCATCGAGGTTGTTGTTTTTCAGAAAATTCAAAGGGAAATTATGGAGAACCTCATGATCATTGGAGAGCCATGCAATCCTATCAATTGTCTATAAGCTCACATCCTCAATTCCTGGAACCTGAAGAGTGTTGTTAGTATTGATTTTAAACAAAGTAATAGACTTGAAGCTAAATGGCATTCTCCCCCTCATGGATGGCTCAAAATCAACTTTGACGGTGTTGTCAAAGGCAATCCTAGTCCAGTGGGATGTGGTACAATTCTCAGAGATGAAAATGGCATTTGTAAGGAAATGGTACTTGTTCCTATAGGTTGCCAAACTAACCACATGGCGGAAGCTATGGCTGCTCTTCAAGGCATCCTTCTAGCTAAAAAGTGGAATTGTCCCTACCTATGGATCGAGGTGGACTCTAATAATATCATTGAATGCCTTAAAGGAATTTATAAGCCCTCATGAACTATCAACAATATTATAAAGGCTACTAGGGATCTCATTAACACCTTCGATAAATGTTTTATTTCCCACATTTATCATGAAGCTAATGGCCCCGCTGACTAGGTAGCTAACGTGGCAGTCACTCATGACAACATGGTTACCTAGAAGGGTGAAGAGGATCTCCTCAATGATGTCAGATCGATCATTTTCATGGATTGATACCACTACACCTCAAAGATCCTAAATGGATTATATAATGATTAATAGCATGACTTGGAGGGCTATTACTAATTATCATTGTGTCGGTACCATTAACGACAAGATGAATGCCACCTTCTCCCACGCTTTCTGGGTCTTTGGGGTTGCTTCGAGATATTTCTTTCCTGTAGCTATTTGCAACTCTTAGTTTTTTGGTTTGAGCTGTGAAACTATGGGAGGTAATAGGCATCGCTATGAACCCAGTAATTGTAAGGAGTGGAAACAAAAGGAGGAAATTTGGAGTATCTTGCAGAAGAGGAGGCTAACAAAGTATATGGAAAGACTCCATGGGAGGGATGCTAAAATCACTAATATTCTCAGCAAAAATTGGAGGAAGGGCACCTTGAAGATGGGAGATCAAACTATCTCCATTGATGAAGACCTTATTGCTTAGGTGACAAGTCTCTGTAGGGAGGGAAATAATTTATACAAGGACAAAAATCTTAGCAAGGAAGCCATCGAGCAATACCCTGAAACTACTAAATAGAAGAAGTGCCTAGTTAAGCTTAGCAAGACCTACTACCCTCCCAGGGATTTTGCGAAGCCTTGGAGGGAGGTTCTGTTCGCTATTATGCACTATACAACCTTGGATGGCAGATTCACCAAAGTTTATGGCTACCATTTTGTGCTACTCAACCATTTCAGGTATGAAGACAAAGTTAATATACCCTATTTCCTGATTTGTTCAATTAATGCTATTATAAAAGCCCATAGAGAGAACCCTAAGGGAGACACTACCATGCACTAAGGTCTTATAGTTTTAATTTATGACCATATAAAAGCTAATCAAATTGCCCACCCCTAGCTTTCTATCTCTAATTCTGAGGAGGATGGGTCGGAATCTAATTTTTCTATGGGTGATGATTCTAAAAGTGATTCAAAAAGTGAGACAGAGGAGAGTCCGGAGGACTTTGAAGTTGATCTTGATAAGAAAAGAAAACAAGTGAGCATTAAGTCATCCTCTTCTAAGAGTAAGAAAAAAAGTAAAGAGAAGGTCTTCCAGATTCACTCCTCCTCAGAGGAGGAGGTGGTCTTTGAGGACTCTAAAAAAGGATGACTCTTTGTCCCCTCAGAAGAAGAAATCTAAATCTTCCATTTAGAAAAGGAAAAAGCAGAAAAGATAGGGCAAGTCTGAGTTGGAATTGGAGGACAAAGTGCAGAGTAAGGACCCTGATGTGGACCAAAAAGTTGAGGAGGAGATTATGGGGGATGGTTTAAACCAGAGTGTTGGTGGAAATGCCAAACATATTACTGGTGGAGATGTTTCCAATACTGAACAGGCCAAGGCTGGTGAAAAAATCCCCCCTTCAAACCCTCCTATTAAGGGCTTGAAGGGGTTTGTGGACACCCTCGATTGGCTCATAAACAATCACAAGAAAGTTGTGGAGGAAAATAAGAAGTTGAGCCACAGGGTTCAAATTTTGGAGACAATCAACATTGGTGAAGGTAAATCCATGGCTGAGTACGTTAATGATTTGGGAAAAACTATTGCTTGAGCTGAAGAGATTAGGGATGCCTTCAACCCTAGGTTTGAGCAAGCGAAGAAGGCCCTAGAAGAAATAAAAACCAATGACAATGCTACGAACCAGAGAATGGTTGACATTGACAACAAACTCAACAAAATTGAAACCTGTCTCGAAAGCATTATTGAATGAAGCCATAACATTCTCAAGGCCTCGACCGACAACACCAAAGTCCTGATTAGTAAGCTAGTAAATGAGAAGGAATATGTGGAGCAAGAACTTGACATGGAAGGCATGGGAGATGTGGAAGGACCAAGAATGAGGACCAGAGGCAAGAAGAATGAGAAAAGGACAAACAAGGAAATTGAAGAGCTCAAAGCTGCTTCAGCAAATTATGACCTGTTGGTCATCAAGGTGGCTGATCTTCTTAAGTCTTTGTAGTTGTTGTTAGTTGTCTTGGCCTTTTATCTAGTTTTATTGGCTTTTGTGTTCCTTTCTTTTGTTGTCTATTCAGTTTACTGGCCTTCTTGCTAGTCTTTTGAATGTTGTTTCATTGTTGGTCTTGTTATTCTCTGCTGAACTATCTTTTTCTCTTATGCTATAGGTTTTGGGTCCTTAAAACCTGTATTTCATATTAATCAAAACATAAGGCTAAACAAATTCATTTGATTAGTGACTGTTAGTCTATTATTACTTACACAATAATTTCTACAATCATTATTTATTTCTTGTTCAACAAATTCTAAATAAGATTCTTCAAAATAAAACAACTCAACAATAGAATCAACTCTAACCATTTTTTGCATCATAATATCCCCAATATCTCTTGTGGAAAATTCGAGAACTTCACATTCTAGCTATCCATGAATTGGAAAAGCATCTCATGTCTCATATTAATTTTTCTTCCTAAAATATGTATCATTAGAGGATTATTCAGAATATGCAATACCTAAAGTTATTAAAATTTTAGACTGAAAATGACGATAATCAATAGTTAAAAGTGGAGGAATAGAATCCTCTGTAGCGCTCCCAGAACTATCAGTGTCACCTTCATTTTCATTTTAGCTTGTAGTGCATGCTATATTCTTAGCTCTTTGTCAAAAAAAAGTTTAAATTATAAATCATTTTGGCTACTCCTTGAAAATTATTTTAGGCCAAATCTGTGAGGTTAGAATATTCAACTGGAGAAGATTAAAGATTTACATCGCTTGGCTGCAATTAAGAAATTTTCATATATTATTTTATAAGAATTTATCTAATATGATTTGTTTCTAAAATATACATAGTATCAAACTATATTCAATTATAATGGCCTATTGCTTTCCAACATAAAGATCACATACCTTCTTTGTTTCAAGAGGAATTTAACTTTAGAGTGCAATGCTACAATAAAAATAGATAGGGGTTTGTTCTTACCTAGTTGTTTGGCATGTCTAATCTATCATAAAGATTTTTTTAACCAACCAACAAAATCCCTCATAGTCTCATCTTATTTCTATTGAATCTTGAAAAATTGACATAGGAGCGCACCCACATCAACTATCAGGTTGAATATCCCAAGAATTTTATTTTACAAGATGTCCCAATTGTTGATGCATCCATCCTCCAAAATATTGAAACCCATTTGCAGAAATTCCAGTGATGGATTTAACAAACAACCAAATAAAAACATTTTCTTTGTTCGCCCATAAGACTTCACATGCTAAAGTGAAAGATTGAATAAGATCATCTAAAACTTGTGAATCTTCTCCATTAACTTTGGAAAGTGATTTATTGAACCTACAAGTAAACATAAATATTGAGTTAAAGACAAAGGTCCAAAATGATTTCCCCTAGTTGAGGCAAAGCCATTGCAATGATGCAAGTCTAAAAATAACACTAGAATTCTTATACCAAATAAATTTTCTACATAAGCTTCAAAATATAGAGTCACCAACCTTCATCCTTGGGCAGATATCTTCAATTTTTTGTGGAATCAAAGCATCAACTATTCAATTATTTCCACAATAGAGTCACCAATATTATTGATAAATAATTTTATCACTAAAAATTTACACCCCTCACTAAATGAGAAATACATATAAAAGGGTTCTCAATACAAGTGTGTGTCCATCAATGACAATCACAACATAAACATCAAAAATGCCAACAATCTCCCCCTTTGTCATTGATGGCAACACTTAGGAAAATAAAATTTTGACATCTAAGTGTTTTACAACAAAAACTTGCCATTAACAAAATTGCTCCCCCTATGCATATACACTATCCCTTAGTCAATAGTGTGTATAGCAATTTTGCATTCAGAGCATAATCATCAAAGCATATAGCATATATCACAGCATATATCAAAATTTCAAAATTTTAAAACCATATACTTCTCCCCCTTTGCCAACAATGACAAAGTACCGCTGAAAAAACCTGTTTCCATATATATATATAAGAGTTTATGACCATAATGAATAATACTTGTCAAAAACTGCTTTATAGTCCTGCAAAAATTATTTCATGGAAAGAGACTAGGACTCAAGTAGGGAGGTCGCCACTTCCTTCTCTGTCTGCATTTGTGATACCTGTTCCTCGATGACATCTATTGTGCTCAGTTCTTGTGTGACTGTCAAGGCATCCAGGTTCAGATAGCATTTCTGGAGAATTTGCAGTTGTGGAAGTAATACCTTGGGAATGTGCGAAGTTTGTAAATGGTCAAAACACATGATAGATTATCAGTTGCCATGAAATTGGTGGATAATGAACGATGGAGAATGTCTTGAGATTTATTCAAGATCTACTGCATTTAATACAGTATGATCAACGGTCAGGATTGAACTATTTGAATTCCTTAACCTAATAGGTCTAGGGTTTAGGGTTTATGCTACTAACCTATCTATTGTCCTATAAGGTCAATGTTGTGATTCTTTCAGAGGTTGTTGGCAAAAGCTATGTGTGAGTATCCAAGAGAAGGGATACGAGATCCTTGCAAGACCAGAGGAGAGAAGTGATACCTGTAGAGTGTAAGGACAGAAGGTGAAGAGGAGCTTAAGTGGGTCTACATTGGCATTGAGTGTTGTTACCAGATCATTTTAATACCTGTTGATCTCTAACCACCTCAACAGTTGGAAAATCCCCTAACAGGGTAGCCTTAACCGACTTGCTGTAAATCCCTTAACAGTGTAACTCAAAGTTATTAAGATTTGGAAAGCTAGAGAGCTCTGGAAATCCTTTAGCTATTGAGTTCTTGAAATCCTCTAACAAGGTACCCTTAACATGGTTTAACCCTTAACTGGGTATTGTAGTCATCCCTTAACCGGGTGATCTCTAATAGGATTGGTTCCTAGCAGAACCTTTTGTAATGTCTTTAACTAGACAAGGCTTCCAATAGAGTGGACTTCCAAAGAGTTCAAAAACAAGGTTGTGGGTATTCATCCCCACTATGGTTTTTCCCAATTGGGTTTCCATGTGAAAAATATGTATGTCATATGTGATGCTTTTATCTTGTGATACTTTGTTATTGCCTGTTAAGCATATGATGCTTCTGTGTTTTATGCCTGTCAATAAAATATGTTGAACTAGCTATTGTGAAGATGATGATAGATTACCTGTTCATGCATAAGGGTGAAATGGTAGTGTAGTTTTGAGTTGAGTGGAAAACTCAGTGAGTAATCAGTTTATGATTGTTTTAGTTGTTCTTAGTTTTACCGGTTGCACTCTATTTCAAACTGGTGTCACTGTTTGCCAGTCATTTAGAGTAATTGCTGCTGAACCGGTTTAGGTCTGTATTTTGTCTATACTGATTCACACCGCCTCTCAGTACCAGTTTGGTACTATTTGTTCATCATTGAGTTATCAATTGGTATCAAAGCATCCTCCAGGTCCTCTTTGTTATAAGCTTAACCGCTTGAAGTAAAGATCCCAAACAAATGTTGAAGAGGGAAGGTCCAAAGTTTAACAAGGAAAATTTTGGTATATGGAAAGATAGGATGAAGATATTCATCAAAAGCATGGGTGCTCAACACAAGAGTTATGTTGAGAATGTCTATGTTGTCCCTACCAGTACTCTCACCGATGACCAAAAGAGAGAGATACAAAAAAATGGGCATGTCATGGAAGCTCTCATTAGTAGTCTATCTGACATTGAGTTTATTGATTTTCAGGACAAGGTAAATCCCAAAGAGGTATTAGATGCTCTTGAAAATATCTATGGTGGTGATGAACATGTAAAATAGGCTAAGGAAGAAACCCTGAGAGGGAAGTTTGAAGATATGCAGATGGTTGAAGGTGAGACCATTCAGTGGCATGGAATAAGAATCAAAACAGTTGCTGGAGAAATTAAGAGTGCAGGTGGTAAAATAGAAGACTCCACTGTGGTAAGCAAAGTCCTGAGATCCCTATTGCTGGTCTATGCAATAAGGGTTGCTGGTATTCAGGAGCTGAGATCAATAGACAAGACTAAGGTATCCTTGGACTCCATCATAGCAAAGTTTATAGCCTATGAGCTAAATAGTTTTGATAGTAGTGTTCAAAAGACTGAATCAGCTTTCAGAGCTTCTACTGTACCATCCAGGAAAGGAAAAGAAGCAAGCACTAGTGGTGAACCAAGACAGAGCAGAGTAATGAATGATGAGGAGTTTCTGATGGAATTTAAAGCTCTACTGGCTAGGAAGCTTCCTAAAGGAACCGGTAAATACAAAGGTAAGATACCTTTGAAATGCTTTTCTTGTAATCGGATATGACATATTGCTATAAATTGTCCTGATGGCGATATCAAGGACAAACTAGAAAGGTTCAGGAAATACAAAGGAGGAAACTGGAGAAACTATTTTGTAGCAGTTGATGAAGGTGTCATAGATGAAGAAAATGAAGATATTGTGTTTGTTGCTATCAAAGAAGATGTGTCAAATAAGAAGGCTCTTGTCTCCCGGTTTGATAATTCCAATGAGTGGATCATTGACAGTGGCTATTCTCACCATATGACTAGTGACCGGAGCAAGTTTCTATCCTTGGAGGAGTATGATGGTGGTGTGGTTCACTTTGGAAATGATGCACCATGCATGGTCAAAGGCAGAGGGTCCATCTCTCTAAATGGAAAGAGTAGTGCTGACAATGTGTACTAGGTTGATGGTCTCACACACAACCTTCTGAGTGTTGCCCAGCTGAATGACAGTGGCCTCACTCTGGAATTCAAGAATGGAGTTTGCAAAATCAAGGGAAAAGATGGTGAATTGGTGGCCATCGGCATGCAAACCAAAGGTAATCTATTTCAGCTGAATGCAAATATAAGCACATGTCTTATGGACAAATTTGATGATAGCCAGATATGGCATAGGAGACTCTGCCATGTAAACTTTGATAACATTGTAAAGGCCAGTAAGATCAAGGTAGTTAGAGGATTGCCAGTGCTAAGTAAACTGGATAATACCTTGTGCAGAGAATGTCAATTGGGGAAAATGTCTTCCTCAACCTTTAAAGGTAAATCTTTCATGGCTAACAACTTGCTTGTTCTTGTGCATACTGATTTGTGTGGTCCTATGAAAACTAGGAGTGTGTAGGGTGATAGGTACTTCATGATTCTCATTGATGACTGCTCAAGAATGATGTGGGTCACATTCTTTGAAGACAAGTCTAAAGCCTTTGTAAAGTTTAAAGCTTTCAGAGCATTAGTGGAGAAGGAAAGTGGTAAAAAGATCAAGTGTCTGAGAACTGATCAAGGAGGGGAATTCACTTCCGTTGAATTCAACAGGTATTGTGAAGAATTTGGCATCAAGAGACAACTGTCTGCCACCCGGACTCCACAACAGAATGGCCTAGCAGAGAGGAATAACTGGACCGTGGTTGAAGCAGCTAGAACCATGTTGATTCAAGGAAAGGTAGCTCACACCTTTTGGAGAGAAGCGGTGAGCACTGCAGTCTACATAATGAACTGGGTACTTATCAAGAAAGGTAAGGAAAAAACTCCTTATGATTATTGGACCAGTAAGACACCTATGGTTAGCTACTTTAGGGTATTTGGTAGCAAATGTTACATCAAGAGGAGTGAACATCATAGCAAATTTGAAGCTAAATGCGATGAGGGAATATTCCTAAGATATTCCACCAAAAGTAAAGCTCTCAAGTGTTACAACAATAGGACTCAGAGAATTATAGAAAGTATCAATGTAAGAGTTGATGAATCCTCTGAGAAAACTAAGGAAACTGGTAGTGAGCAAGCTATAAATGAATCGGTTGCAACCTTCTGGGAATCGGTTGTCAGTCAACCAAGTACCAGTGATAGTGTTCCTGAACTAGTGAATGTTGATACTGATGAAGATGAGGATGAAGAGAAAAAGAAAGAAGAATCATTCAAGACCATTCCTCGGTATGTCAAGCTGAATCATGATCCTAAGTAGATCATAGGAGATAAGGATGCAGGAATCCTTACAAGAAGAAAGATCAGAGAAAACTCATGTATGATCTCTGAATTTGAGCCTAAATCATTCAAAGAGGCTCATAAAGATGAAGACTGGATCAAGGCAATGGAAGAGGAACTTGACCAGATAGAGAAAAATGGTACATGGTCCTTGGTACCCAGACCAGAGCATAAAAATGTCATTGACACCAAATGAGTGTTAAGAAACAAGCTGAATGAGGATGGCATAGTGATTAGGAACAAAGCCAGATTGGTGTGCAAAGGATATGCTCAAGAAGAAGGAGAAGACTATGGAGAAACCTTTGCTCCTATAGCCAGATTGGAAGGAGTTCGTATGCTTCTTACATATGCAGCTTTTAAAGGCTTCAAAGTATATCAAATGGATGTAAAATCTGCATTCCTAAATGGTGTACTTGAAGAGGAGGTGTATATTGAGCGACCGGATGGGTTTGCCCTATCTAAAGATAGTGACATGGTATGTAGGCTACATAAAACCTTATATGGTCTAAAGCAAGCACCTAGGGTATGGTATGAGCGCCTACATTCCCATCTTGTGAAGATTGGATTTGAGAGAACAAGTGAAGATAGCAATATCTACTCGAAGTCTGAAGGAGATGAGATCTTGATCTGTGAGGTATTTGTTGATGACATTATCTTTGGTGGTGATGACAAGATGTGTCATGAGTTTGCTGATGAGATGAAGGAAGAGTTTGATATTTCACTCATAGGGGAGATTAATTTCTTCATTGGACTAAAAATTCAACAGATGAAGGATGGAATCTTTATCACTCAATCCAAATATGTCAAAGAGGTGTTGAAGACCTTTGGCATGGAAGATAGCAAACTAATTGGTACACTGATGGTGACTGGTTATAAAGTATCCAAAGAGGATGACTCTGCATTGGTTGATGAGAAGAATACCGATCAATGATTGGTAAGTTGCATTATGTAGTGCATAGCAGACCGGATATTGCACATGCAATTGGCATTACTACAAGGTTCCAGAAAAGTCAAAGAGAATCCCACTTGGTTGCAGTCAAGCGGATTCTTAGGTATTTGAAGGGGATTGTTGATTATGGATTGTGCTATCCATATAGCAAGGACTTCAACTTGAAAGTGTTCACAGATGTTGATTGGGTTTGTAATGTAGATGACCAAAAGAGCACAACCGGTGGTGCATTATTCCTTGGTGGTAGACTGGTCTCATGGATGAGTAAAAAATAGAGTTGTATCTCTCAGTCTTCAATGGAAGTAGAGTATGTTGTAGCTTTCATGAACTGCACTCAGACAATTTGGATGAACCATGTACTGAAAGGCTTCAAAATCCCTGTACCTAAACCGGTAAGTATATTCTATGATCACACAAGTGCTATCAATATTTCAAAGAACCAGGTTTTACATTCTAGAACCAAGCACTTTGAGCTTAAGTATCATTTCTTAAGGGAAAAGGTTCAGAACAAAGAGATTGCACTAGAGCATGTGTCCAGTAAGGAGAAGTTAGCAAACATATTCACCAAGCCTCTTCCAAAGACTACATTTACACACTTAAGAGGTGAATTAGGGGTACTGCCCCTTAAAGAGGTGAACTAAAGGTATATTTTCCACATCAGTCATGTATTGCATAGTCAAATCTTTCTTTAGGATTGATGTCTTGAAGGATGCTACTCCTTAGGGGGAGCAGCATAATGGAACAGGGAAGCTTGTTCCTCCACTTAGGCATTGTTGTCAAAGGGGGAGAAGATGTAAAGCAGAGAAGAAATCTATAGAAATTGAGAAGATGTGAAGCAGAGAGATATCTTTGTATATTGCCATCAATGCCAAAGGGGGAGATTGTTAACATTATGTGAACCGGTATGTGGACATAATGACATTGTATATTGTCATTGATGTCAATATGTTGAAGAGGTATGAACTAGCATATGTGAGAACCGATATAACACTGTGAACCGACATTTGTGCCAAAGTGAAGCGGTGTGCTTGTTCAAGGTGAACTGACATATGGTTATGGGAACTGGCACATGGAAGCGTTGTATGACTACTAGTTGGTAGTCTCAACTTCAGGGTTTTTAGTTGAAGTGCTTCAAGCCTATATGGCTCAACCGGTGATCTTTGTGTAATGAGTAAGCAGTATAACAAAGAACAGATCATGTTGCCATGTCAGCCTTGTGCACGTGAAGGATCTTACATGAAGAAGACTATCCCTATCTACCTCAGGAATGTGCAAAGTTTGTAAAGGGTGAAAACACGTGATGGATTATCAGCTGCCATGAAATTGGTGGATAATGAATGATGGAGAATGTCTTGAGATTTATTAAAGATCTATTGCATTTAATACAGTATAATCAACGATCAGGATTGCACTGTTTGAATTCCTTAGCCTAATAGGTCTAGGGTTTAGGGTTTATGCTACTGACCTGTCTCTTGTCCTATAAGGTTGATGTTGTGATTCTTTTAGAGGTTGTTGGCAAAAGCTATGTGTGAGTATCCAAGAGAAGGGATACGAGATCCTTGCCAGACCATAGGAGAGAAGTGATACCTGCAAAGTGTAAGTGTAGAAGGTGAAGAGGAGCTTAAGTGGATCTGCATTGGCATTGAGTGCTATTACTAGATCATTGTAATACCTATTGATCTCTAACCACCTCAACAGTTGGAAAATCCCCTAACAAGGTAGCCTTAACTAGCTTGCTGTAAATCCCTTAACAAGGTAACTCAAAGTTATTAAGATCTGGAAAGCTAGAGAGCTTTGGAAATCCTTTAGCTATTGAGTTCTTGAAATCCTCTAACAAGGTACCCTTAACATGGTTTAACCCTTAACCGGGTATTGTAGCCATCTCTTAACCAGGTGATCTCTAACAGGATTGGTTCCTAGTAGAACCTTTTGTAATGTCTTTAACTAGACAAGGCTTCTAACAGAGTGAACTTCCAAAGAGTTTAACAACAAGCTTGTGGGTATTCATCCCCACCATGGTTTTTACCAGTTGGGTTTCCACGTGAAAAATATGTGTCATATGTGATGCTTTTATCTTATGATGCTTTGTTATTGCCTGTTAAGCATATGATGGTTTTGTGTTTTATGCCTGTCAATAGAACATGTTGAACTAGCTATTGTGAAGATATAATGATAGATTACCTGTTCATGCATAAGGGTGAAATGGTAGTGTAGTTTTGAGTTGAGTGGAAAACTCAGTGAGTAACTAGTTTATGATTGTTTCAGTTGTTCTGAGTTTTACTGGTTGCACTCTGTTTCAAACCAGTTTCACTTTTTGCTAGTCATTTAGAGTAATTGTTGCTAAACTAGTTTAGGTCTATATTTTGTCTGTACTGATTCACCCCACCTCTCAGTATTGGTTTGGTAATATTCATTCATCATTGAGTTATCAAGTTAGTGATATCCCTCAACTCCATTATACCCCTTGGATGCATACCATAAACAACTTCAAATGGACTTTTACCTATAGACTAGTTAACACTATCATTATAGGCATATTCTGCTTGATGAATAAGTTGATCCCAACTCTACCCATAGTCCTTTGTCAAGAACCTAAGCATGTTACCAAGAGACCTATTCACAACTTCTGTTTGGCCATCATTTTATGGATGATAAGCTGGACCAAAAGAGACATTAGTACCCAATCTCTTCCACAATGTTTTCCAGAATGACCAAGAAACTTAACATCCCTATCTGATACAGTGCTAGTAGGCAAACCATGAATTCTAACAAATTCTTTGAAAAACAAATAGGCAATATGACTTGCATCATGTGTTGTCTTACAAGGAATGAAGTGAGCCATCTTGCTTAATCTATCAACTACTACAAAGATGCTATCAAATCCTGCTTGAGTCTTAGGTAATCCTACTACAAAATCAATGCTAATGCAATCCCAAGGCCTATGTGGAATGGGAAGAGGCTGATATAAACCAGCATTAGATGAATTACCTTTGGCTTTCTAACATACCAAGAATTGATCAACATACCTCCTGATGTCTCGCTGCATTTTAGGCCAATAATAGAACCTTTGAACCAGCTCTAAGGTTTTATTGAGACCAAAATGTCCACTTAAGCACCCATTGTGCTTCTCTTGAATGAGGTTCTCTCTCATAGAACCCTTTGGAACACACAACTGTCCACCCCTGAATAAGAAACCATCCTACAAAATGAAATTAGCATATGCACCATGGAAGTTATTCTCGAAATATTTACAAACTTTATAAGCGTTAGCAAAATCATTATTAGTAGGATACATATCTTTGAAACTATCAATACCAATGCTCTGAACTTGAATCTCATGAATAGTTAACAACCTTCTACTCAAAGCATCTACTACTTTATTCAACTGACCCTTCTTATTCTTAAGAGTAAAAGTTTAAGCTTGTAAGTATTCTACCCATTTAGCATGCCTATGATTCAGCTTATCCTGTGAGTTCAAGAAACTGAGTGCCTGATTATCTGTGTATACAACAAACTCTTTAGGAAGAAGATAGTGTCTCCATTTCCTAAGTGCTTTTACTAATGTATAAAGTTCTAAATCATAGGATGAGTATTTTTCTTTGCATCATTCAATTTCTCACTAAAGAATGCAACTAGTCTATTTTCTTGACTTAAAATAGCTCCTACTGCAATATTACTAGCATCACATTCAATAGTAAAAAGCTTATCAAAACTAGGTAAAATAAGCACTAGTTGAGTAGCTACTTTAGTTTTTAGTATTTCAAATCCCTTATTGGCTACACTTGTCCATTGAAACTTTGCCTTTACACCCCCTTTGATGGTGTCCAACATTGGAGCACAAATCTCACTGAATCCCCTGATAAATTTCCTATAAAACTGTGCCAAACCATGGAAGCTTTTGACATCACTGGCTATCTTAGGAGTTGGATAACTAGTTATTGCTGCCACTTTTGAGTGATCCATTTTCAGATTGCCTCCTGATACAACAAAGCCAAGATAGACCAATTCTTGCTTCATAAAATCACATTTTTCAAGATTAATGGTTAGTTGTTCATCAGATACCTGTTTCAAAACATTAGCTAAATGTTGTAAGTTCTCTTCCTTAGTCTTGCTGAAAATAAGAATATCATCTAAATACACTACAACAAATATGCCAATGAAATCATGTAAAGCTTGATTCATGAGCCTCATGAATGTGTTGGGAGCATTAGAGAGTCTAAAAGGCATGACTAGCCACTCATAGAGTCCCTCATTTGTTTTGAAAGTTGTCTTCCACTCATCCCCCTCTTTGATTCTTATCTAATGGTAGCCACTCTTCAAATCAATCTTACTGAGATACTGTGCACCCCCCAAATAATCCATCAAATCCTCTATCCTGGATATGGGAAATTTGTATGTGATGGTGATTTTGTTTATGGTTCTGGAATCTGTACAAAGTCTCCATGTTCCACCCTTCTTAGTTGCCAACACTGTAGGTACTGCACAAGGACTAATGATTTTCCTAATCAGCCCTTGGTCTAAGAGTTCTTGTATTTGTCTTGCTACCTCTTTGTTTTGTTTAGGGGTCATCTTGTACGCTGCCTTATTGAGCAAAGAGGCTCCAGGTATGAAGTCAATTTGATGGCTAATGGCTCTAGGAGGTGGTAAGGCTGGAGGTGTACCATCACTAATTATTTGTTTGAAGTTATCAAGGATTTTCTACACCTCATATGGTATCTCAACTTTCTTTTCTACCTTTTCTTCCTTGGGCTTCACGATGAGTGCAAATCCTACTCCCTCACCCTCTTCTAGTGTTTTTATGAACTCTTTCTCCTTCACTAACAAGATGTTAGGTACTTTGTTGCTGCTCTCTCCTTCTTCAATGAGGGATTGAATTTGATAGCTTACTCCATCTTTATAAAAAGAATAGGAGTTTATTTCCCCATCATGCTATGCTTTTCAGTCAAACTGCCATGGTCTACCCAATAGCATGTGGCAAGCATCCATAGGAAGGATGTCACATAGGATCCTATCTACATATCTCCCAATGTGGAAATCTACCTAGGCTTGCTCATTTACCAACACATGTTGTCCCTTATTCAACAAGGTGACTTTGTATGGCTCCTTGTGTTGTATCCTAGGTAGTTTCAATTTGCTTACTGCTTCTTCTGATGTGATGTTATCTGTGGATCCTCAATCTATGATCACCTTACACACCTTTCCCATGATTTTGCACTTAATCCTGAACAATGCTCTTCTTTGTGAGGCCTCTGTACTATGTGGCTTCTTCATTAACACTCTCTTTATCATCAAACTCTCACCATCTTTTAAATCTAGCTGGTTCAATGCTGAAGTTCTGGTACTACATCCATCTTCTTGAACATAATTTACCCTCTTTTCACCTCCAGAGGATGAACTAGGCTTCTCTAGGCATCTATAGGAAAGGTGGCCTAACTTTTGGCAATTGTAGCATTTCATGGTTGAGAAGTAGGACACTCTCCCTGGTCCATTAGATCTACCTCTACTCAGGTTGCTCGATCCCCTACCCCTATAGTTGGGTTTTCTCTAAGAATCCCCACTTTGCTTGATAAGCTTAGACTCTCTTTGGGACCAATGATCTATGTTTCTTCCCCCAAAACTGCCTCTATGGCCTCTACCATCTCTTCCCCTACCTCATCCTCTATTTTTTTGTTCTTGCTTTCTCCTACCTTTCTCTTCCACCTTAAGTGCTAATTGATAACACTTGTGCACGGTTTGTGGGCACAACAAGCTCATCTATTCCTGGATGTTCCATCTTAACCCATTCAAATACCTAGCCACTTTGATACTCTCATCCTCTACTACTCTAGATCTCATGCATAGTTTCTAAAACTCTTCAGTGTACCTACTGACATCTAGGTCTTTTTGTCTCAAGTTTTGTCTTTTCTTGTGAAGTTCTATCTCATACTCTTCGGGAAGGTAGGTCTCTTTGATTTTGGCTACCACTGCCTTCCAGGTGGCTAGTGGTTGCTTACCTACTTTCACCCTTTCCTCTTTGATGAATTTCCACCATGTTAAGGCTGCCCCTCTCAGCCTTTATTTTGCCACCTTGACCTTTTGTGCTTCAGTCACTCCATCACACTCAAAATGGTTTTCTAACCCTTCAGTCCACTCTATTAGAGCATCTGGATCCATCTTCCCACTGAAAAGAGCCACTCCTTCTAAGGTCTTACCACTCATAGCTCTCAAGGCTTTCAAGAATGGTTCTTGCTCAATGATAGGGTCGGGCATGGGAAATTCATCCTCTATTGCCATCATTTTACCCTAATCTCCAGCCTTATCCTGGACTTCTTCAGTTTTGACAACTACTTCAGCTAGTTTCATTACTAGTTGGTCTAATCTCTCTCTGAGTGCCCTATATTCCTCTTCTTTGTCCTCAACCTTCTTAGCCAATTCTACATTGGTCACCATGTTTGCCTAATGTGTCTTTCTTCTAAATCTTTTGTTGGCTCTGATACCACTATGATAGGGAGCTTGGTAGGAAAGTACTCACAAGGCTAATTTGCTCAAAAGATTCAATTCATTAGCCAAAGACTTTTAGAGTCTATTGTGTATGACTACTCAATCTATCTTGTTGTTATAATGCCAAGTACTCCATGGTTTACTTTCCTAATAAACTCCCTTTTTGGTGATTATTCTCTCCCATGCAAAGATCTAATCAAAATGCTTACTCCTTCTAACTACACTTTCTCATGATTGGCTCTTGGGGCCTTCAACCTTAGGTTTTAGAGTTTACTAGGGGTCTTCCACATGGAAATGTAGGGGTAGTAAGGTATTGTTCACCTTTGAATGCTCATAATCTTGTTTGAGGTCTATAACCCTTAACTTTCTCAAATTCATTAACAAGGCTCAACTACCCCCAAATGAGGTTGCACACTATCTAGGAGTTCCAAGTACACTTGTTGGATTGCTTGAATTTCTCTCAACATGTTTCACAAGTCTTCAAGTTTCATTTTTCCATCAAGTTCATGCATTTTACAAAAACCAGTCATTTGTGTGTTATGCAGTCCTAGAGGGCTACTAGCCTATGGAGGCCTAATTGGCCTTATTTTGCTCCTACCGGTCAATGATGGTCATTTACTCCCTCAAGATTGTTTTTAATGATGTATTAGGGGTGTATGCTAAAAGATTTTCAAGGTTTAGCCCACTATTAGTGCAGATTTAGGATTGTCCACCTTTTGTGGCATATTTGGAGGGTTTGGTAGGGTTTAGAGCAAGTAATGTTAGAAAGTCTCTCTAACTCCACTCTTCAAGCCTCCACAATGGTTTAGGACCTCTGCCACATCTTAAAGAACCTTCCCCTACTTTTTTCCTACAAGTAAAATGTCAAACACTTGGCAAGCAAGTGGGAAAGCAGTAAACTACCCTGTCACTATCCTTTTTCTGCCTTTTACCAGTCAGCAACATTTGCACTTTGGGACCTACAGGAATGAAGAGTTTGGAAATGGGAAAGTACCTCAATGAGGTCTTAAAACATATAACACTCCTCCTATTACATTTCCTTCAAGATGCAAGGCTTGGATGATGCTTTTGGACGCATCCCAATGAGCATTTTACAAGATACCAATCACAAAACAGTGAACACACTGTTTGTTTACAAAAATAGGAATGTTTGATACAACAAGTTTAATCCAACAAGCCAAGGAGATGATCAACACTCTAGACCATACTTCCATATCACTGTCTCATTGATTTGTTCATTCCAATTTACTTTTGGATGACAATCTTGAGTTTTAACCATGAACTAGCCTAGTTGCTCCAACTTGCCTAATTCACACTCAAATGCATCTTCAAACCACTTTTTTGGCACAAAAAGAAAGATATGTACATTATATACACATGGATCAACTTGGAAGAATCCATTGGAGGGATCCCAAACCTAGATCAACCAAGTTGATGCTATTGGCATATGCACACTCCAATGAGACATTGTAGGTGATTGAAGGTTTTGTCATTGATGACAACCTTACAATCCTATGGCACCGGCAAGGCATTACACTAGAACTAGCAAGATCAGACTCAACACCGACACTCAGACCACCAACACTGACAGAAAAAGGAAGCATACCGACATAGAGGCCGACAAGATTTTTGTTATATTATATTTTGTTTATTATTGTAAAATCTTTGTAAGCCAATTTGGCATCATTGTAAAATGACTCTTATATAAGAGAGATCATTAAAGAACATTTGTAAGTAAGTGAAAAGATTATATTTAGGCAAAATAAGGAAGACCTATTATGTGAATTATAGGTTAAGGGTTTATGTAAGAAGATGAGCAGAAACTGGTATTGGATCTAGCATTATAGATGCTATTTTGAAGCAGTACAGGATACTGGATTTATATAATCCATCATTGTAAGTCAGTGAGACTTCCCATTGAGCAGTGAGCTCTAGGCAGTTGGCCTTCCTGTATGTGCAGGCCCCTCTTGTAACAGTAATATTCTCTTATTGGTGAGTAAGTGAATATTATGGGTCACAAATCCCACCAAGGTTTTTCCCACACCGGGTTTCCTCATTAAATCATTGTGTTATGGTGTGTTTTTCATGTGGTTGCTTTTAATTTTGTTTATTGCATTATTTCTTGCATACCGGTACACTATTATAATATGTTCTACATGTTTTAAGTTAAGAAATTCAATTCACTGGTTAGATACTAATTCACCCACCCCTCTCAGTATCTTTGGGAATCCTAACGGTTGGTATTAGAGCTTGGTCCTCTATTTTTTAGAAGCCTAATAGCTTGAGGAAGATCTTGACACCAGTAGATATGGAAAATCTGATGAAGCAACTAGAAGAAGCTCTTTCAGACTATGATGCAGAGAAACTAAAAAATATCAATGAGACATGCTATAATTCCCTCGGTTAATGGTGAGAAGTTGGAAATTACTTCTATACCAGTAGACAATGTTAAGTGGCTACTTAACTGGCATATATTAAATGTGGTAGATGGTAAATAAACATTATAAATTTATGGTTTTTGCTCCATTTCACTTCATCGAGATTTCAAACATTCGAAGAGTGCAAAATTTGCAGAAGGTAAGGGATTTTGAGCAAAGAGGCAAAGCACTTCAGCAATCAATCCATCCAAAGGTAGAAAAAGGTATTTATCATGGTATCCTCCTCTGCACCTGAATTCATAGAAAATCCTATAGTAGTTGAGGTTATAAAATTCCCTAGGCCCGTATTTCAGCTAGTTCCTGAGGTAGCTAAGAAAGATGACAATGTAGGTGCTTTTTCCCAAATTCCAAAGGGAGTTGTTTTCACAGAAGATCCCCAAATATACATTCATTGCAACATAGAGGAATTAGGAGATGAAGAAATTAAAAGCATGTATAAGACTATTATATGTGACAATTCCGGTAATGTAAAACTTGAACACAAAATTGTTGAAACCCTAGGATTCATTGAAATCCTCTGTATTCCTGAATTTCCCAAGGAGGTGATTAGGATAATTTTAAGCAGGGTACATGGTTCATTCTTTTGGCTTGATTCAACACACAAATTTACAAAGGAAGCTGTGAAAGCAGTAACAGGGTTACCTTCCACCGGTAACAGACTAGACAAAACTAAGAAGGTCTCCAATGACCTAGTAATGAACTTAACTAGTGTAACATCAGACAGAAGGTCTCTGAGAGTTAATGATGTGACTGATATAAATGTGAGATTTGTTAGCATGATTTTAGGGTACAAAGCAACTCATACAAGCAGACTTAACTTAGTTTCCAGTTTATGCATTAAAAGTGCTTATGACATGGTTAAAGGCAATGTAAAAATTAATGTATGTGAATGGTTAAAAGATGAGTTAATTGATAACTTAGGCAAAATCAAGAAGGATAAGAGAGGAACTTTTAGATTTTAGAAATATACTTGTATGCTTGATGCTACACACAACAAAATAGGTTCCCGGTATAGGTAATAAGAACCTTGGATTTGATATACCGGTAGGAAAATAGTTAATAGACCTATTCAATAACATGGGTGAAAAAAAAGAAAAGAACATTCATGACTATTTTCAAGCACTAAAGGTTAGGATGAACAAAAGAATCAAACTATCACAGAAGATTGTCAACAAATACAAGGATGATATATGTTTTGTAATAAAAAAGGATGAGATCTGGATGGAAGTAGTCATCCCAAGAACAATTTGGGTAACAGAGATGGGTTATGAGATTCATGATCATATAATTGAAACTTATGCTAAAGTACTTCTAGAAGCACCAAATGAACCAAAGGAAGAAGTATTTGGTAGTGTTGAGACCATAGAAAAACAAATTCAATCTAAGAAGAGAGTGAAAAAAGTTGAAGCAGTTGTGAGAAGAGGTTCTAGACAGGCTAAGGCTATTAAAGAAGATGTATTGAAACAAACCGGTATCACTGAGGATGAGTTAGGAACTCTATAGTATGAGACTCACCTATCACTGGTAGCTACTTCTTTGGAGAGTGACATGCTTGCAACTTTTAAAAGAGTTGTAAGGAAAAGGGATCCTTCACCGGCATCCACATCTTCGCCTAGAAGGACTAGACAAAAACAATAGGTAGTGAGGTCTTCGGTTAGAAAGACAACACCAAAGAAAAAGTTGACACCAAAGAAGAAGAAGACTAAACAAAACATGGCCCCTCTTGACAAATTGCTATATGAAATCACAGAGGAAGGGAAACTCAAAAACATAGGAAAGGTCTATGATACATTGTCAACAAATGACAAAGAACAAGTTGAAAACATTGTTATTTTACACATGGACATCTATAAGAAGTTCTTAATGAAAGTGATAGACGATCTACTAGATGAATTGTTCAAAAGATTGGAAGCAAGAAGACAAGTTGTTGTAGAGCTTGATAAGAAAATCAAAATTGAAAAGTTGTTGTTTACCCAGTAAACTCACCTAAGGAGATAGATGACTTAATTGTAGAAGCCAACCGATCAGTATTCTCTACTGCACATTGGCATATTGCATTAATGGTAGGAAGAGTGAATGAAGTAACAGAGGAAACAAAAAATGCATGAGACATATTTCTTGTTGAAAAAGAAAAATAGGAAGAGTACAGGAACCCCAAACCAATAAAGGTATACCAGAAGGAGAGAGACAAAGGAAAAGGAAAGGTTGGCGGACCTCCAAGCATCAAACTAAAAGATAACTTATCCCCACCACCTCAAATTACATCAGCAGTAACAACTACTGAAGATCAACTGGTAGATGAGAGTATGGACATAGAGGATACAAATCCTAAGCCTGAGGTACTATACACAGTTGATGTTGATACACAAAAGGTCAACATTATGATAGACAAAGAAACAACCGACAAGACAGATATGGTTAGTGAGCCACTGGCAACTGACAACATTGACAATACTAAAAGGAAAGTTGAATTTGATAACATAGAGCAACAGGTAGAGACTCAGACTGAGACTAAAATAGAGCAAAAAATAGAGAGACAAGCAGAGTAACAAGCTCTGGAATAGGAACAAGTTCACATGGTAACAGTGCCACCGGCAATAGGAGAAGATCAAAATCCATTGCTTAAAGAAATGGAAACACAAACTGACCTACCAGAGGTCACTGCAAGCTTGGTTACTTCCTCCAATGGCAGAATTCAGAATGTTGGTTCCTCCTCAACAAGTTACAAATCAACAAATGTAACTGAAGTACTTTTGGACTCCATCAAAAAGATAACAGATTGTAGTTCATAGGCTTATAAATCTATAGATGACACAATCCCAATTTTGAAGATGATAGCTCCTAACTATAACATAGACAATAAGGATTCTTTAAGACAACTTGGCACTTTATGTAAATACATCATTGAGAACACAGTGACTGTTGAGCAAATAAAGGAAGAAGCATTGAAGGATAAGTTAGAAATTGAAAAGCAAAAATTCTTTGAAGATCAGATAAAGAAGTGTACTAGGGGGAATTTGACACACTTCTACCGGAACTATGTAACTTATTGAAGGAATTTAAAACTCTGTACAAAGATACTTGCAAGACAAACTTTTTGACAGTAGACATAGATAAGAAAATGAGCAAGGTACAAGATGAAATCAATAAACTTATAGACAATTTTGTTAACTCACCTGATACATTATCGGTTTTTGAGAAAAGGATAACAAGTTTTGAGGAAGAATTACTTAAGTTAGAAAGAGAAAAGGAGAGAATAGTAAATAAGGTAAAACATTTGAGACTAAGACTGAGTCCAAGATTGGACTATCTAGCATCATTACGGAAGGAAATATCTGAGGCACTAGTACAGGGACGGAGAACACTGGCAAAGCATATGCAACACCTCACCAGTACAGTTCAAAGAACAAAGATAGCAATAAAGGACAACAAGAAGTTTATGGAAAGTATAAACTTGATTTTGGCGGATCTTTTTTTAAATTGTAACCACCTAGTTATAAGGTTGAGTGAGACTACAACTCTACTGACATTTTGACCTTTGTCATTGATGCCAAAGGGGGAGTAGTAGTATGAGAAAGTAACTGGCAGAAGACTTATCTACTCAGGGGGAGCTCTTATATTTTTGGTAACATATTTTTGGAAACATTTTTGGATTACAAGTTTTGGATACACTTTTGAATTTTCTCATGTGTTGCCATCAATGCCAAAGGGGGAGATTGTTGGCATATGCACACTCCAATGAGACATTGTAGGTGATTGAAGGTTTTGTCATTGATGGCAACCCTACAATCCTATGGCACCGGCAAGGCATTACGCCGACACTAGCAAGATCAGACTCTACACTGGCACTCAAACCACCGACACCGATAGAAAAAGGAAGCATACCGACACAGAGGCCAACAAGATTTTTGTTATATTATATTTTGTTTATTATTGTAAAATCTTTGTAAGCCAACTTAGCATCATTGTAAAATGACTCTTATATAAGAGAGATCATTATAGAACATTTGTAAGTAAGTGAAAAGATTATATTTAGGTGAAATAAGGCAGATCTATTATGCAAATTATAGGTTAAGGGTTTATGTAAGAAGAAAAGAAAAAACCGGTACTAGATCTGGCATTATAGATGGTATTTTGAAGTAGTACAAGATACTGGATTTATATAATCCATCATTGTAAGTCAGTGAGACTTCCCATTGAGCAGTGAGCTCTAGGCAGTTGGCTTTCTTGCATGTGCAGGCCTCTCTTGTAGTAGTAATATTCTCTTATTGGCTAGTAAGTGAATATTGTGGGTCACAAATCCCACCGAGGCTTTTCCCACACCGGGTTTCCTCGTTAAATCATTGTGTTATGGTGTGTTTTTCATGTGGTTGCTTTTAATTCCATTTATTGCATTATTTCTTGCATACCGGTACACTGTTATAATATATTCTATATGTTTTAAGTTAAGAAATTCAATTCACTGGTTAGATACTGATTCACCCCTCCCTCTCAGTATCTGTGGGAATCCTAACAAATGCATTTTACAACTCCAAACCCCTGGCAGGGCAGCAAGTTCCTAGTTTACAAATATTTTTAGGCAAACACCTTGCAAATGAAAAACCAATGAAAAAATTACATAGGAAGCTTTATTACATCAATATCTCAACTTCCAAAAAGGTACAGTATGGAATTGCACAGCTACAGTACGGACTGCTCTTCAAAGGGAGGAAAAACAATCATAAAAGCCAAATAAACATCATTTTTATTAAGTCTCACTTGTAAATACAATCACCAATCCTTTCAAAGGAAAAGAGAGGCCTTATATAGTTTCTCCAGTTGGTTTTTAAGCCCTATTATGGACATGAAGCTTCAAGAACTTCATTTTGCAAGAAAATGACAATTTTGACAACTTTCCAATCCAAATGACAACTTTTCTTGCTCACAAAGGCATTTTTGACAGCCTAGCCTTATCAACTTGCCTAAACAACTTAGACATGCTTTAAAACACTAAACAAACATGTTTCAATGCTCTTGAAGAGATTAAGAGACCTTTTTGGCAATTTTTCACATTTTTGCCAAAAATTGTCAACTCAAGGCCTAAAAGGCAAAACTTGATCTCTAGAGCCCAAAATGAGATCAAAACCACTAAACATGACCCAAAACAACCTAAAACAACAAAATAAACCTAACACAAGACTTTACAAACATAAAAGCATTAAATACCCAAAAATGGGAGTTTTACTCAACTAGGTGCTTCTGCACCATTGAGTGTAGTGCACAAGCATATAAGGCTATTGATGATACAATTCCTATTCTAAAATTAATAGCACCCAAGTGAAATGTGGAAAACAAAGATTATTTAAATCAACTAGACACATTGTCTAAGTATATCACCAACAACATTGTGACAGTTGATCAGATTAATGAGGAGACATTTAAAGAGAAAATGGATAAAGAAAATTAGAAATTCTTCAATGAGAAAATAAAGAAGTGCATGGGACATAGTGATACCCTTTTACCATCACTAAGCAAAGCAATAAAGGTGTTTAAGGAGTTGTATAGAGACACATGTAAAACTAATATTTTGACAGTAGATATAGACAAGGAGATTAGTAAGGTACAGAAAGAAAAAAAATGATATAGCTGACAATTTCATTGATTCATCTGAACCATTATCAGTTATAGAGCAGGAAATAGTAGGTTTTGAGGAGAAAATTGAAAAAATTTAAAAAGAGAAGGAAAGAATTAAAGGAAAGGCAAAAGATCTTAAATGTTGACTCAGTCCCAAATTGGACTACCTCATCTCTTTGAGAAAAGAGATCTCAGAGGAACTTGTTCAAGGACTGAAGACACCGGAAGAGAAAATGCATCACCTCACCAGTACAATTCAAAGAACAAAGGCAACTTTGAAGGGTAGTGAAAGGTTCACTGAGATCCTAAATCTTATACTGGTAGACCTTTTCCAGATTGTAACCAACCGGTTACAAGGATCAAGCTGAAACTGCACTCAGTTGACACTTTGACAACCTTTGTCATTGATGTCAAAGGGGGAGTAGTGGAATTGAGAAAAATGATCTGAAGAAAGACATCATCAACTCAGGGGGAGCACACATTTTGGTAACACAGTTTTGGTAAGACAATTTTTGCAAAATCTTTTTGGACAACATTTCTGGATACTTTTTGGATTTTTCTCATGAGTGTTGCCATCAATGCCAAAGGGGGATATTGTTGGCAAATGCGCACTCCAATGAGAAATTGTAGGTTATTTAAGGTATTTTCATTGATGGCAACCATACAATCATATGATACCGGTAGGCACCGGCACCGGCAAACTCTACACTGGCATACAGTTCTTTGGCACCATGGCCAATAGGAATTTTGTTTAATTGTATTTTGTATTTAATTGTAAAATCTTTTTGTAAGCTAGCATGGCAGATTGTAATATGACTCATATAAGTATGAGATCTTGTAGATCATTTTAGTATGAGAGATTATGGAAGGATTATTGCAAACCTAATATGCGAATTGTAAGGCATATTTTGGATAAGGGTTTATGAATATTGCAGAGTTTAAACTAGTATTGAACCTAGCATAGTAGACACTGATATGAAGTAGTACATGACAATGGATTTGTATAGTCCATTTTGTAAGTTAGTGTGACTTCTATTATAGCTAAGCAATGAGCTCTACGCACTTGGCCTTCCTGCATGTGCAGGGCCCTATTGTATTAGTAATATTCTCCTATTGGCCAGTAAGCGAATATTGTGGGTCACAAATCCCACCGAGGTTTTTTCCACATCGGGTTTCCTTGTTAAAAATATTATGTTATGGTGTGTCTTTCATGTTGTGGTTGTTGTTCTCATTTACTGCATTATTTTTGGTTTACCGGTACACAGTTTTGAAATGCTTTTCAAGTTATAATTCAAGAAAATTCATATATTGGTCAGATACTAATTCACTCCCCCCCCCCTCTCAGTATGTTTGGGAATCCTGACATCACCAACTGAAACAACTCAAAAATCAAAAAACATAAGAGGAATATCACCACATAAGCTAATGCCCTATAAAAAAAATTCCACATAACACAAGAGATTTATATGTGAAAACCCAAAAGGGAAAACCATGGTGGGAGTTAATACCCAGAAGATTCACTATTTGTAAAATAGAAATACTGACCAGTTAAGGTCTTACAAATATGTCCTGTTAGGACAAGACCTGATAAGAAGTCACTCAGTTAAGGGATTTAAATGATTTGCCTTATTAGGAGCTTTGAACTATTAGGATCAACCTTGCAAGAGGATTTAAGACTCTGATATAGAGATACTTGGTTAGGAGATTTACAATGCAAGGCCTATTAGGACCTACCTGGTTAAGGGATTTTGATGTTGTAACTATTAGGATAACAACAGTTCTAATGATCTTCATATAACACCTCTATGTCTGATAAGATCTACTTCAGATCCTCTAAACTTCAACAACACATCAATACAAATCTTCACTAGTCACCACATAATCAACTTCATCTTATTCACCTTTGCCCTCATCAACATATGCATGTCTATCTCATAATTCATCACATTTTTTATAGACATCAACTTAGTCAGCTATAACCTTGGAACAATTTCCTAGGTTCAATGAATCTAGACAAACTAGCATTGCACACCGAACTTATGTCGGCCACCATATAAAAAAACCAAAAATAAAATGAAACCTGTTTTGTTTTACTGATTCAAGTGTCTTTAACACTACCGGTTAAGTGTTCATCAGAATTCCTGCTCTGTACATCAAATCTCGCTTGCCTGGTTGAATCTGCCAATGTGGTCATGAACATAGCTTCAAACACCTATCTCCATCATTCCTGTAAAACTGCATCATTCAACTTTTTATCAATCACCTTTACCTATTTTATGAATGCGACTATGTTCCTATTTACCGGTTGAGGACCTATTTACTGGTTCTCTATTAAATTGTCTTCAGTACCAGTTATACCTTACCAGTTGGCTTCCAATACTTAGATGACTACCAATTTTATTTTTTCCATTAATCACAACACAATACTTAGTCGTCAAACATGAATCTCAATCTCTTCATCACGTTCACTAATCAATAATTTACTGGTTCAGCCAAACGCTAACAATAGGTTCATCTGAATTCAATTGAAAACATCAGATAAATAATTTGATGTTAGAAAGATTCGAGGAAATCTAGAAGGAGACCATTGATATTTGGGTCAGAATTCTTTTGAGTCTAGGATATGTGTTGATTCCAAGTTTTGTTCAATCATAAAATATACAATCACTAGGAGATAAGGAACTAGCAATGACAAATGAACAAAATGTAAATACTAATCCACCAGCTAGCACTCTATCAACTAGTGAGTACAATTTTGAAGCAGAGGATATGCCGACAGATAATGTATAGGACATAAAGGTTAATATTGAAAAGGAAAATGATACTAATAATGAAGATGCTGATGAAGCACAGGAAAATGATAAGGCACCAAATGGTGAAGGCACCAATGCATAGGAAATAAAGGATATAGTGAATAAACCTCCGACAAACAAAGGCAAAGAAATTGTGACAAAATTTTCTTCTACCTTGGAAATTGACACATCATCCATAGCCAAAGGAAATTTGTCACAATTTTTTATCAGTGTTGACAAGCCTTATCACATGATGTCTCTGATAGAGAAAATTTTGGCCATTGCAACACTCCAGGAACAAGCTACTCAGGAATTGGCCCAGAAAGAATCAAAAGACAAAGAATTGATTAGGAACACTTTTGAAGTTTTGAACCAGTTAGTATCTGATTTCCAAGCACAGGAGAGAAAAACCTCACCTAGTGAACTATGAGAGATCATTAATTTTATTCACAAGCAGTATGATTCTTTGGTAAAACTTTCAATAATAGAGGAAAAGAACAAATTTGTAGAAGCTCAAAAACAAACATTTTTGCAAATGATTGCATCTAAGAAGGGTAAACTTCAAATTTACTTATGATCCCTTGATGCAACATTGGCAGAAGGAGGAAAAGTTAACAAGACTTGCCTAGATTTTTTAAAGCCTACTGCCTCCATAGACAAGAAAATCTCAGGCTGTAAAGGTAATTTGATTCAAAATTCTAATTCTTATAACCCGACAGTGAACCTAATAAGTTCTTTAGATGGTCCAATTTTGGTGGTCATGGATCAAATTTTGAGATTAGAGAAGGAAAGGGACAGCATAATAAAGTGAGCAATTGAGCTTCAAAATTTCATAAGTTCCTGACTTGATAATTTATTACTTCATAAGACTGAGTGCATATCTAACATGCAGAAGGAGGATCCCACAAAATCAAATGCAATTGAATATTATACCAGTATCTTGAATGGATTCACCACCATTCTTGATTCTCTTAAACAAGGTTGGGACAAATACTTCTCATTTTTAAGACTATGTATGCTAGCATTTTGAAATTTGTATAGAATCGACATGTGTATATATTTGTAAAGAATTCTTTGTGGGCACCCCGCTTTGCCATTGATGTCAAAGGGAAAGGAGTACAATGAAAAATGTATATATAACTCAGGGGGCGTATATCAGATGTATATAGCATTAGTGTACAGATCAGGGGGAGCAGATTCAGAGAGACTCAAAGATGGTATCACTTTTCACATGAGTGTTGCCATCCATGCCAAAGGGGGAGATTGTTGGTAATTGGCACTCATCCAGTAAGGCTAATTGCATTTAGGGTTGTTATTGATGACAAATCATCTTCAAGTGTTGATATTTCTCATCGAGATTCATTGATTTATCATTTTTCTTTAATTTGGTCAATTGGTATACATTACACACCACCGATATATACACTTTGTTTTATCCTTAATAATCAGTTAGTCTTGGCCCCCGTAACATGTATTTAGAACACAGTTAAGTATAGGACCCAGATAAGATATCTTGTGACCCCAATAATTTATTTCAAGGAGATTTTGGTAGCATGTGAAGGTCGTCATGGTCATTGGGATTATGCATGATATACCTTGTGATTCGGAAGCTAATGGGTTTATTTTTCTCATTGAGGCCAACATGGTGAAAAGTTAAAGGGTATTTTAGGAAGATCTTTTAGTGATGGATTTAAGGTTAATATGGATGTGACTTTGGATGCAAATCAGTCAGAGATTTATGGTATGTGATTTTGTTAACGAGTGAAAGCTTTTGTGTGTAGTTTCACATGTGCAGTTCCAACTGGTAGCAGAACAGGGAAGAATAGAGTATCAGTAAATTGGTTCATAGAGGGTTGAGAGAGCATTAACTAGAACTTATCCAATATGGTCAGATGCAATCTATAAGTTCATTCTTGTTTGTAATCATTGTATAATATTGCTTAAGTTAGTGAGACTTATGTTTGAGCAGTGAGATCTAGGGGTGAACTTGATTACATGTGCAATCCCCTCTATGTAATATTTGTATACCTCGATCAATTATATAGATATTGTGGGTATCATCCCCACCGTGTTTTTTCCCTTTACAGGGTTTTCCACATATAAATACTGGTGTTATGGTTGTGCTTCTTTGTGTGTTATTTGGTTTATGCACTTTAATTTTATTTACTATTAACCAGTTCAGAAGGAATAAGTTTAGAATAAAATTTACCGATAGAACACTGATTCCCCCCCCTCTCAGTGTTTTTGGATTCCAACACCGCATTGACCGTTGTGCAAGTTATTGGTGATTTTGCTGATCTAGTGATATTCTTCATGTTATGTGGTTTTCCTGGTGGTGTAGCGTGTTGTGGTTGATATTGACGTGATTTTCGGTGGTGTTGTGTATTTGGAGATTTGATTTAGGTCCATGTTATGTCATTTATATCATTATATTGGTCTGATGGTCGATCTTGTTATCATGTGATGTAAATTTGTAATTGTGAGTTGAGGGTTTAGCCGACCTTGTTGTCAAGGTTGATGATTTGTATAAATAGGTGATAATGTTATGTTATTTGTGTATCGATGTTGTGTTTGCATTATTAGAGAGTAGTGTATGTGCTAACAAGGATTCATCTTTCGGTATGGTGTATTTAGAAGAGATTGGTATTGCAAAGAAGACAAATGTGCTTAAACAGAACTGTCATCATGCATTTGGAGATGCTATTCTTTTAGCTCATTCCTTATGGATTGTAGTTTGAATCTTGTTGTAAGTAAGTGAGACTTCTCTAAGGGTTGTAGCATTTCAGGTTATTATATTTGAGTAGTGATCTCTAAGCAGTGTGGCTGAATGCATGTGCATTCTCCATTGTAATATTTTCACATACTACTATAGAGTATCATCTTATTGTGGGTAGGTTCCCACTGTGGTTTTTTCCTTAACTGGGTTTTTCACGTCAAAATCTTGGTGCTGTGTGTTGTGATGTTATTTTATTTATCTTTGTTGTTGCTATAGTTTATTAGTGTTGTATTTGTGGTTAATTTTGTAGATCCAGTGAAAACTGATTCACCCCCCCTCTCAGTTATCCTTAATATCAACTTTTAAAGATGCTTTAGAACTAGGTCACAACAAATCAAATTGATAGTTTTGATACTTAATATAAGTATAGATCCAATAGCCAACAAGATGAGAGGGGGGAGGGGGTGAATCATACAAACTTAATCATCCATAAAAACATCAGATTCAACCTTGGTAACATATATATGAGTCGTATATCCAAAACTGTCAAACATGCAAACTCAAAAGCATATGAACAATATAAACCTCATAACACCAGATTTAATGTGGAAACCCAAATAGGGAAAAACCACTGTGGGATTTCAGACCCACTAAGAAATATACTCTTCTAGAGTATGCTCGGTTAAAAGAAAATCCTGTTAAAGATTACAAACACAATGCTAGATGTGACCCAGTTAAGGGATTTCCCTCAGATCTGTTAGGATCTTCACTTTGTTAGGAGTGATCTTGTCAAAGGATTTCAAAAACTCAATCAGAATGTCACCTTGCTAGAGGATTTACATATAAGACTATTAAGTCCACTCGATTAAGAGATTTTCTGTCACTTTCACAAAATAACAATAATAAAAATCTATCTGCAACTTCACATCTAAAATGCTAAAGCAGATTCTTATTTGTTCAATACAATCTAGACATAGAACTAATCTTGTCTATCTACTGGGCTTCTATACTCTGTTATTCTAGCAAGTCTTCAAGCTTCTGTGCTCGGTAATCACTATGTAGCATCCCTGTGCATAAACTTTCCCGCATACATTGTTTATTAATAGTTTCCTATTTATAAACAATTAGGTAACCACTTAATCTCCTTGATCACATTTCCCAGGATCCATCATAGCCATCAGATCTTCAATCTTGTCCAGGTTCAATGCATCTTTCGATCTGAAAATGTTTTACCCCACCTTGGAACTTGCATATTAGTCTTGGAACTTGTGCCAGGGTATTTCGGTTCAATATGAGCTATAGATCTTCATGCCGACTTTCCATTGCCTTAGATCTATTAACAAACTTCTTCGATGGCTTACCAATCATTGATCCGCTCCAGCTCATTAGCCTCTTTCATTAAATACCACATGTAAACATTTAATGCATTCCATTATAGCTTGGTTACAACTTGGTAACAACTCGGTGAATACTAAACTTCACTCGGTAGACATTCCACCTTCATTAACCAATAGTGATAACCTTAGGGTTTACCGACTAGGTTCCTTAGGGTTTACCGACTAGGTTGTTTGGTTGATAACATAGTATAGTATTAGCCTTTACATTTTACAACATATGTATGATGTTAAAACAATCTAAAACATCATGATCTCATCATTGTCTGACTCGGTAGTATTTGCCCATTGAATACCTTATTCATCCCTTTATTCATCATATTTTTTCCTGTGTCTTTTACCGACTTCTTCATAATTTTCATATCATACTTCTCAAGATATGGCAACATCATACTGAATTAGAAAATCAATTTGTTGACATCAATGACAAAATAATAATATCAAGATAGTAAAACATCTTTAATCAGTTACATCCATAATCATCAACAACCTTCTCAATATCCTTAAGAAATGCCAACAATCTTTCATTGTCTGTTATAATGCAATATTGCCAACAATCTCCCCCTTTGGCATTGATGGCAAAACCAATTGATTTGACCTTAGTAGATTCAGATTGCTATGATTTTGAAATGTTGAAATGCTCTCCCCCATACATTAGACTTCTCCTATTTTCTTAGTCTTCTTTCCAATCTTTAGTTTGCTCTTCTCCCCTTTCATAGGTATTCTCCCCCTTTGACAAAAATACCAAAAAGAAAAGAACTAAAACATAATTTGTTTCTGTAAGAAGTTATTTCTTGCTATTGTGTATCAACTGAGTCTCAGTCAGAGTATTTGTCTTCAATTCCTGTTCCCTGTAATATTCTCTGTATGATTTCCATTATTAATTCCAGTACACTTTTAGAAAACATCCTAAAGTGTATAACTCACATCAACTCCCAAAAGATATTCAATAGAGTCATCGGATTGATGCTTTCATCGAACTCGGTTAGTGAGTAGAGTATAGGGGTAGGACCCCTAACTTACTTCTAAGATATTCAAAACTGTCCTTTGGTAGTGGCTTGGTGAAGATATCTACTATTTGCTCCTTTGTGGTAACATATTCCAACACCACTTTCTTCTCTTGAGCTTCTTCTCTAAGATAATGATATTTGATAGATATGTCCTTTGTCTTAGAGTGCATAACAGGATTTTTTGAAATATTAATGGCACTAGTATTGTCACAGAATATAGTTACTGGCTCGGTAACTTTCTCATTTATACCTTCCAATAGTTGTTTGATCCATGCAATGTTGGTACAATTCAATGCTGCAGCAACGTATTCAACTTCTGCTGTTGACTGTGAAACACATCCTTGTTTCTTGCTAAGCCAACTCACTAGTCTTTCTCCTAAAAAGAAAGCTCCACCACTTTTGCTTTTTCTGTCATCAATGTTGCCTGCCCAATCAACATTAGTATAAACTTTTAAATCAAAATCATTTCCTTTCTGATATACTAAGCCATAATCCTCTATGCCTTTCAAGTATCTAAAAATTCTTTTGATTGCTGACATGTGTGTTTCCTCAAGATCTGTAGAGAATCTTGCAACTATACCTACTGCATGTGTTATGTCTGGTCTGTTGTGAACAACATATTGTAGTTTTTCAATCATGGATCGGTAGAGTGTCTCATCAACAGATGCAGATTCATCATTCTTTTATAATTTATAGTTGGTAGTCATAGGAGTACTTACTGGATTTGAATCATCAGTTCCAAATTTCTTCAAGATTTCCTTTATGTACTTGGATTGAGTAATCAAATATGAGTGCAATCTTTCATACCATGCTCTTGGTGCTTGTTTCAAACCATATAAAGCTTTGTTCAACTTACATACCTAATCTTTATTATTGTCTTCAACAAATCCTTCAGGTTATTCAATGAAAACTTCTTCTTCTAATATTCCATTCAAAAATGCAGATTTGACATCCATTTGATATATCTTGAAGTTCTTGAAAGCAGCATAGGTCAACAATGTTCTTACTCCTTCAAGTCTAGCAACAGGTGCAAAAGTTTCACCATAATCAATTCCTTCTTCTTGTGCATAACCTTTGCAAACTAATCTTGCTTTGTTTCGAATGACCTCCCCTTTTTCATTTAGCTTATTTCTGAAAATCCACTTTGTACCGATTACATTTTTGTCCTTTAGTCTTGGGATTAGTGTCCATGTGTCATTCTTCTTGATTTGATCAATCTCTTCTGTCATAGCATTTACCCAATCTTCACTGTTAAATGCCTCTTTTACTATTCTTGGTTCAAATTCAAATATCAAACATGTGTTCTATCTCAGTTTGTTCCTTGTCATCACTAGATCATCCTTATCTCCTATAATCTGACTTGGTGCATGATGTCTTTTGACATACCTGGCTAATATAGGCTTGGTAGGCTCTATATGATCTTCTTCATCACTCGATAACTGGATATTTTCTTCATTTTCTTCAATATTTTTCTCGGTAGGACTTCTCGGTTGCACATAGACAAATTCATCATAGTCTTTTGGTTCTTTGGAATTTCCTTCATCATTTCTTTCTATAAATTCATCAATTTTCACATTTTCACTTTCTACTATTTTGTTAGATGATTTGATCAGACATTTAAATGCTTTGCTTCTAGAAGAATAACCTAGAAATGTTCCTTCTTCACTTTTCTAATCAAACTTGCCATTTCTATCATCTTTATGAACATAGCATCTACTTCCAAAGATTTTAAAATAACTAACATTAGGTTTCTTATCATACTAGATCTCATATGGTGTCTTCAAAGTACCTTTCTTCTCAATCATCAGTGTTCTAGCACAATCCACAATAGATTTGTTTCTTCTTTCAGCTATTCCATTCTGCTGTGGAGTTCTCAGTGCAGAGACTTGTCTTTTAATACCATGATCATTGCAGAATAAGTTGAATTCATCAGATGTGAACTCTCCTCCTCTATCTGATCCAAGACATTTCTGTTGTCTTCCTATTTCATTTTCAACTCTTGCCTTGTACCATTTAAACATTTGAAAAGCTTCTGATTTTTCTTTTAAAAACATTACTGACATCATCCTTGAATAGTCATCCACAAATAATATGAAATACTTATCACCATAATAACTTTGAACTTTCATAGGACCACAAAGATTAGTGTGCACTAGATCTAAAATTCCCTTAGAAGTGTAAGACTTACTTGTAAAGCTTGATCTTGTCATCTTACCCATCTGGCATCCTCAGGACATAGCATTCTCGGGTTTTTCAAGACTCAGTAGACCTCTTACTCTATGCTTCTTACTTATCTTGATCAGGTTATCAAAATTTACATGACAAAACCTCTTATGCCATAGCCAGGTATCATCAATCTTTGCATGCAAACACTTATTCCGAGTTGAGTCAAGGTGAAATGTATTACCCTTTGTTTGTGTCCTGGTAGCAGCTAACTTTCCATTCTTGTCATGAACTTTGACAATTCCTTTCTGAAATTCTATTCGGTAACCTGTGTTGTTTAGCTGTGCTACACTCAACAAATTGTATTTCAAACCTTCAACCCAATAAAAATCATTGCATCTTGCATTATCAAAAAGTGTTATAGATCCTTTACCTCTTACCAGACATGGTGCATCATTACCAAATCTAACATAGCCTCTATCATAATCTTCTAACATAACAAACTTGTGTTTATCTCATGTCATATGATGTGAGCATCCACTATCTATAATCCAAGAATCATTAGTGTTTATGTGAGATATTAGCGATTTTTCTTCATACCTTTCTTCATCTGATCCATCCTTGATAGCCACATAAACAACTTCCTCTGTATTAGTCTCATCTGATTTATCATCGTTAGATTCCTCATTAGCTATTAAGCATGTCTTTCTATCTCTTCTTCTAAAGTCTCGGTGTCCTCTGTAATGGTTATCTTTCTGTCTGTCATCTCAGTAATCTCTCTTTTCAGTGAAATCTTTGTCAGGATAGTTAGAAGCCATATGTCCAATCTTATCACAATTGAAACATTTCAAAGGTAGTTTTCCTTTATACTTACCTTTGCCTGTCAGTAACCTTTTGGCTAATAGTGCTTCAAACTCTTCTTGCTTTCTGATTTCTTCATACAGTTTGTGTACTGCTTCCATGTTCTTCCGAAATCTTTCACTTGCTCCACTATGATCTTCTTTAGAGTAATTATACTTTCTTTCATTGTAATCATTAGATTCATCAAGATGAAAAGAACTAAATGCAGATTCAACTTTATTTACCGAAGATCCACTATTATCAAAATTACTTAACTCAAATGCATGTAGCTTACCAATAGTAGCATCCAAAGAAACTGGCATATTAGGTACAGACCTCAATTCATTAATTGCTGAGACATGGATTGCATAAGCTGGTAGAAGGGTTCTTAACAACTTACTTGTTATATCTTTTTCTTCAATAGTTCCACCTGCTCCTTTGATTTGATTGACAATCTCCTTTAGTCTTGTACTGTACTGAGTTATGTTTTTACCTTCATTCATCCTCATAGATTCAATTTTTCCTCTTAAACTATCTACTTTTGCTCTATGAACATGTTCATCTCCTCCATATACTGATATGAGCTTATCCCACATTGCCTTTGCATCATTGCAGCCTTCTAGATCATTAAACTCAGAATCGATCAATGCAGATGTTATTTCAATCATTGCTTGAATATGTTCTTTCTTTGCCTTTATCTGTTCCATAGTTAATGGATAGGTGTTCAGTGTGACAAAATCATTCTCTAGATAGTATACAACATATTCTCCAACTCCTGATAGATGTAACTTCATCCTTTTCTGCCATGTAGAGAAACTTGACTTGTTTAGCTTCAGTGCATCCCTCTTATACATCTTTAGATCTTTAACTCAAGTGCCTTTAAACTTTCCTTCCAGAGTCCAAAGCTCTAATACTAATTGATAGTTCTAATACTTAATATAAGTACAGATCCAATAACCAACAAGATGAGATGGGGGGGGTGAATCACACAAACTTAATCATCCATAAAAACATCAGATTCAACCTCGGTAACATATATATCAGTCATATATCCAAAACTGTCAAACATGAAAACTCAAAAGCATATGAACAATATAAACCTCATAACATGAGATTTAATGTGGAAACCCAAATAGGGAAAAACCACTGTGGGATTTCAGACCCACTAAGAAATATACTCTTCTAGAGTATGCTCAGTTAAAAGCAAATCCTATTAAAGATTACAAACACATTGCTAGATGTGACCCGATTAAGGGATTTTCCTCAGATCTGTTAAGATCTTCACTTTGTTAGAAGTGACCTTGTCAAAGAATTTCAAACACTCAATCAGAATGTCACCTTTCTAGAGGATTTACATATAAGACTATTAAGTCCACTCGGTTAAGAGATTTTTTGTCACTTTCACAAAATCACAGTAATAAAAATCTATATGCAACTTCACATCTAAAATACTAAAATAGATTCTTATTTGTTCAATACAATCGAGACATAGAACTAATCTTGTCTATCTATTGGGCTTCCATACTCTGTTATTCTAACAGGTCTTCAAGCTTCTGTGCTCGGTAATCACTATGTAGCATCCTCGTGCATACACTTGCCCGCATACATTGTTTATCAATAGTTTCCTATTTATAAACAATTCGGTAACGGCTTAATCTCCTTGATCACATTTCCCATGATCAATCATAGCCATCAGATCTTCAATCTTCTCTAGGTTCAATGCATCTTTCGATCTGAAAATGTTTTACCTTGCCTTGGAACTTGCATATTAGTCTTGGAACTTGTGCCAAGGTATTGTGGTTCAATCTGAGCTGTAGATCTTCATGCCGACTTTCCATTTCCTTAGATTCATTAACAAACTTCTTCCATGGCTTACTAATCATTGATCCACTCTAGCTCATCAGCTTCTTTCATTAAATACCACATGTAAACATTTAATGTATTCTATTATAGCTCGGTTACAACTCGGTAACAACTTGGTGAATACTAAACTTCACTCAATAGACATTCCGCCTTCATTAACCGATAGCGATAACCTTAGGGTTTACCGACTAGGTTCTTTGGTTGACAACATAGTATAGTATTAACCTTTACATTTTACAACATATGTATGATGTAAAAATAATCTAAAACATCATGATCTCATCATTGTTTGACTCGGTAGTAGTTGCCCATTGAATACCTTATTCATCCCTTATTCATCATATTCTTTCATGTGTCTTTTACTGACTTCTTCATAAACTTCATATCATACTTCTCAAGCTATGGCAACATCATACTGAATTAGAAAATGAATTTCTTAACATCAATGACAAAATAATAATATCAAGATAGTAAAACATATTTAATCAGTTATATCCATAATCATCAACAACCTTCTCAATATCCTTAAGAAATGCCAACAATCTTTCATTGTCTGTTATAATGCAATATTGCCAACACAAATTTCCTTTGAGGCCCTCTTTATCTCAATTCCTTTTTTACTAGTTTTCATTTCATATTCACAAACATATCAATTAGATAGTTGGCCACTTTTAGTAGACATGATGCCTACTATTTACTATGATCATATAGTAGAAGCGTAGTTTAACAATAGCATCGTCACTCTATCTAAGATTGTAAATATTTTATGCTTTTAGATGTTCAAAAAATCTACTTGATGGTAGGACACTATACATTTGCAACCAAAATTTGGAATGGATTCACATTAAAGGCATGCAATATATTTTGACATATACTATTGCAACTTTCCAAAATCACTTAATCACAAGAGATAGTGGAGTATAGTTTATTTATTCTATGACTGAATTCAAATTATCAAGGTCAATTTTAGGTTTGCCACTAATGCAAATTTAAAATTATTTATCATTGACTATTGATATAAGATGGTTTGATATCAATTCATTTTTTTCATACAATTATCAATTTGGGAACAAATGGTATTTTTGAGTATAATCTTTCCTAGAAGATCCTTGTATTTATGTTTTTTTTTCTATTACACATAAATTCTTCCCCTAGAGATAAGATTGTAATCAGTTATCCTTGTATCCTTATAAAGGATATATTTTTCCTCATCTACATCTATACTAAATTTAAGGGCAATTATATCACTAATATAATTCTTGAGAATCCACTTAAGATTCCTAAACCAATCTAGATCAATGTCCTCAATATCATGGTATATAACTCTTTCTCCAAGTATGTATTTTTTAAAATGATTGGGTGAACTAAATTTGCAACAGTTGACCATCAAATAGTTCTTTAGCAATCCAAAAAAAAATTGAACTATGCTATGTATTCTATTGATGGATTATACTAAAAAGTATATATATTTCAAAGAATAGTTAGCATAGCGTTCTATCATCAAATATCATAAATAAAACCTCATCATATTCATCGATATCCTCCTTCTCCTAATTAGGTGTTCAAGAAGATCAATACTTGACTAGATTAAAAGATCAATAAATTTATTGGTATTCAATGTATATTAAACTTTTTACTATGAATAATGTTAGAGTGAATAATGCCTTGTACCTAGTGAATATATTATACCATGTATATTCCAAGTTGGGACTTATTCACATGACTCATTTCTAGAAGTTAGTTATAATGGAGTAATGTACATCTTATTTACTTTTAGTTACCTAGACATTTAATATTTTCATCAAGGTATTTTCCCATACTATATCATGCATATCCTATATATGCAAGCTCATTATCTAGTATACTCTCTTATTGAAGGAATTTTTTTTTTTCTAGTTGATCCCAAAATCTATAGCTCCTATGAGGTATTAGAGTCATTCTCATGAAAAAGGATTCTTTGGTCTAAGTGTAGAGCTATTTTGAGATTAGTGATCTTAGTGAATTTTAGTAATGTTTACTAAGCTCTTGCATTGTATGGTAACCTAAAGAATAAAATAAACTTGAAAAATACTAGATTTGGGTTTCCCTCTTTATAGGTTTATATTGTAGGTTATTTTTAGTTCACATTGGAGGAGTTTACAACTCATCATTGAGTCCAAGATGTCTAGAAAAGTTAGGATTTTTGTTTGTTTCTATTGGCATTATTGGCATTAAGTTGTCATTGATGTAAACTAGTTTGACAAGGTCACCAGTAAGTAAGAAGTGGTCACTAGTATAAGAAGAGAAAGATATATGATGTCAATACACATGTGAGTAAGTAGACAAAAGGAATGCTACTGATACACATGATTTGTGTCATCTGTCGGTAAAGTGGGCTTACCGGTAAGGCATAAACCAGGATAAAGATTGGTTGTTTGTTTGTGATGAAGAGGTGGAATGTTAAAAGAATCGAAACAACACCAAGTGAGTAGAATAGAAAGAATGGCATGAAGACATACCAAAAGACACGATGAATTTTTAGGAGGATGTGCTGCCAGTAAAGAAGATGTTTGTTTGTTATACCAGTAAGGTGAACTATGCTGGTAGTCAACCTTGGTCAACAAAGAATGTCAAACCGACATAGCAATCCAAGTAGAGGTGGATGTCGAAAAACATGATAGCTGGATGCTAGGTGGTGATATTGCATAGGTTGATGAAGTGTGCATCGATGTAATGAGTTTGCAAGTAGGTCAACTTTTATGAAGAACCCACAAGTCACGGAGGATGCAAGAGGATTGTGGCTCAAGGAAGGCAAGTTGGTAAGTGACTGAACTGATCCTACAAGAAGATTTGATCTTCGTAACCATTTGCTAAAGGAAATAGCCAATCCATTAATGGCGTATGACATATAAAATCAGAAAAGCATGGTGCAGACCTCCAGATTTAGAAAATGCATATTGGAATGTGAAGCTTTGGTGGTGTTGATCGATTTCATGAGGATCATATCCCTAGAAAAGAAGATCGAATCAAATCCAATTTGGATAGAGCTGGTGAATGCAAAACCTAACATGACATTGTTTGAATGAGGTTCTTGGTGAGAATCTTAGATTATAAATATGTAAGCTCGAGACAAATATCTATGATGCTTGATGTGAAGAAGGACAGTGAAGTGAGATTGAGAAAAGAGAAGGATCATCTTCCTTAGAATTTATTCTAAGAAAGTTGCAGAGTGAGTTAGCAGGAAAACCAGCGAGAGGGTTTAACCAATAGATATAGAGTACCAATAAACTATTGTAGGTCTAATAGTTGAGCTAAAAAGAGAGCTATGATTGGTCAAGAAGGCATCCAAGTGTGACTAAGTGTAGTGTGAGGTTGAGAGAGAAGAAGGGAAAGTTGTTAACCCGCAGAAATCTATTTGATTAAGTGTTGCAGAACTCATTTGTAACCAGAAGCTAGAAATGTATCAAAATTGTATTTCATTATACTTCACCAAGTTGGAGCTTGGTGCAGGGGTTGGTACTCCTTGAGTTGGTGCCCTAAATCTTTGTAATTCAGTGTTTTACTTGTGAGGATAGATTGGAGTAGTAGTCTCCAACAACATTTCTCACTGAGGTTTTTCCCATATTGGGTTTTCCTCGTACATCTAGTGTTGTGGGTTGCATTTGTGTGTTTGTCTCTTTTGGTATCCATATTTGTCCTATTAGTTTGACTGTTTAGTGCTTAAAATAATAATCAAAATTGTAAGGTTGTAGTAAAAAGGAAAAGAATTTAGGAACCATTGATTTAGCCCCCTCTTAGTGGTACATTGTGTTCAATAATTGGTATCAGAGCATAGGTTCCCATTTGATTAAAGCTTGGGTAGATTTTGGACTTAGAATACAATGGAAAAAAATGAGTCTACCTCCTTTAAGGCCCACATGGTTGATGGATCTAACTATGCCTTCTAGAGAAGAAGAATTGAGACCTATATTTCTTCCCTTGGTGTTGATGTGTGGATGTCTGTCAAGAATGGGTATACTATCCCTAATGTTCCTCCCACTGATTAAGATGACAAGGAGTATGAGAACAATGCAAAGTCTAAACATGCAATCTTGATTAGGCTATGTGATAATGAGTTTGTCAAGGTCATGCATTGTGCATCTGCCAAGGAGACTTGGGATAAAATCTAAATGTTATTTGAAGGAGATGCTAAAGTCAAAGAGGCCAAGCTACAAGCACTAAGGGGCCAACATGAAGGAATCAAGATGAAGGATGAAGAAAAGATTGCAGAGTACCTTCACATATTTGATGAAACTGTGAATACCATCAAAGGACTTGGAGAAGAAATTGTAGATGAGATTCTTGTTAAAAAGGTACTTAGATCTCTCACACCTAAGTATGATACTAAGGTTTCTACTATAGAAGAAGCCAATGATTTGAAGATGTTTACAATGGATGAGCTATTTGACTCACTAACAACCTATAAAATTAGAACAACCAGTGATACATCCTCAAGGAAAGAGGCAATGTTCAACTCCATCAAGAAGGGAAAAGAAGTGGTTGCTTATAAAGGATCAAGTGAACACTCTGATGCAAAGGTAGAAAACTTTGTGAGGAAGCTCAAAAAAGGATCCAACAAGTATAAAAGAAAGTTACCACTCAAATATTTCAACTGTGGTAAAGTTTGACACTTTGCTGCAAAATGTCCTTATAATGAAATTGGTGGAGATGAGTCAAGAAGCTTTAGTAGATATGCTGATAAAGACAAGCAAAGAAATGTCTATCGGCAAGGAAGAAGAGGCTACTAAAAGCAGAACAACCTATATAATATTGAGGATGATGCCAAAAATGAAGATAGTGCATCAGAATATGACTACCATGAGAATGATAAAGAAGTTAATCTCTTTAGAGCACTTGATGAACCGGTTGGTAAAGATGAGGAAGAAGGAGACATTGAGGCTGAAGTGGATCTAGAAGGTGAGATTATAAGTGCTCTTGAGGAGCTAAGTAAAAAAATAAGAGAACTCAAGAAGTTTAAGCTTTCTGTAGTAGATGAACAAGGTCTCTTGAAGCAATCCTCAGATGAGTCCAATCAAGTTATATCTAACATGAAACTATAGTTGGAAGAAGCCAAGAGGTTACATGAAGTTACATCCTCTGATCAGATGAAGAAGGAAAAGGAGAATCAAGATCTGGAAGTAGAAATAGTGAATCTCAGAAAGGTACTTGAAGAAAGTAAGGAAGAAATAAAATTGAGAAGAAAATATGAAAGCAACACCAAAGCCTTAGATAAGATGTTGAGAAAACAGAAGCAATCCAAAGGTACAAGTGGCTTAGGATTTGAAGAAGGTCAAAATTCAAATAGAAAAGACACATCCAGTAAGGAGATATAATTCACTTCTTCAAACGAAGGTGAAGAGAAGAAGACATCCATGGTAAGCAAGGATACTGATAAGAAGACATATGCAGATGTTGTTAGAAACTGCCACACAAACCAGTATACACAATCAATGAACTGGAGGCCACACTCAATGTAATGACATGCAGATCAAAGGACAAATGCAAGAGTTGACCATGAAGCATTCACGAAAGTTAGTAGCATGAAAGGAAGACCCCTAGTGAGGCAGTCATTTGTAGGACCAAGGCAACCTAACCGGTATGTTCCAAACTTTCATGGTAATTGTTACTGGTGTAACAAATTTGAGCATAAAATAGTTGACTATAGATTAACCAATAATCCCACTATGAGTTATGAAAATAGAAATCCATTTAATGCACTCTGGGATATGTATTTTATCTATTATCATTGCAATGGATTTTGTCATAGAGGTTTTGAATGTAGGAAGAATAAACCAGTGTCCTACAATAATTTCAAAGATTTATCTTTAAGTGAAAATGTGAAATGTTATAACTATCAAGAGTTTGGACATATAGCAAAGTTTTGTAAAAACAAGAAGATCGAGAAGAAGAAAGAAAATCCTAATTAAAAACTGGTAGTTGAATCAAAGCACAAAAAAGAAGCTAACAAGAAGAAGGAAACTAGACCGGTATGGGTTGAGAAAGAAAATGACAAGGCCAAATTAAGTTTGATAGTGCAGACTGCCTTACATGCTGAAAGCAAAAATCTATGGGTTGTAGATAGTGGTTGTTCCAACCACATGCCAAGTGATAAAAATAAATTTATCAATCTTGAAGACTAGAATGGTGGTTCAGTAAGATTTAGAGACAACTCATCCATCAAAATAAAGGGAAAAGGTACTCTAAATATTGATGTAAAACTGAAGGCACATGATGTGTATTATGTGGAAGGCCTAAACCACAACCTACTGAGTGTGAGTCAGATGTGTGACAAAGGTTATAAATTCACCTTTGATTCTACTAGCTCACAGATAAAGAAAGAGAGTACCAGTCAGACTGTAATAGAAGGAAAGAGAACATATGGTAATGTTTACAATCTGAAGGAATGCTATGAGTCCCAATGCATTATGGGACAAGTTGATGAAAGTTGGTTGTGGCACCAAAGATTAGGCCACATAAACTTTGATAACTTAGTTGCAGTAAGAAAAAAGGGGTGTGTAATAAATAATCCACCCATTATCAAGCCGGTAAGTGCATTTGGTGATGAATGTGTGAAAGGGAACCAAACTAAGGTGATCTTCAGAACAAAAGAATACAACACCTCAAGACCACTTGAAATTGTACATACAGATCTATGTGGTCCAACCAGGACAAGAGCTCTTACCAGTGAAAGATATTTTATGCTCTTCATTGATCACTACTCAAGAATGACATGGGTCACTTTCCTACAAGATAAATCACAAACATTTGACAGATTCAAGATCCTTAGGAAGATGGAGGAAAAGGAAAGTGGGTGCAAGCTGGAATGTCTAAGATTAGACCAAGGTGGAGAGTTCACATCAAATGAGTTTGAAGATTACTGTGAAAGACATGGAATGAAAAGGCAATACTCAGTCCCTAGGACTCCACAACAAAATGGTGTCGTAGAAAAGAAGAGCAAGATAGTCAAGGAGATGGCCAGAACCATGTTAAATGAGGCCACTCTGCCAGGCACATATTGGAAGGAATTTATTCATACTACTACATATACTTTGAATCGGGTCAACTAAGAATGAACAATAGAATGACACCTTATGAGTTGTGGTATGACCCAAAACCATTAGTCAAATACTTCAAGGTATTTGGAAGTAAGTGTTTTATCAAGAGAGATATGGATGGTCTAGGTAGTTTTAATTCCAAGAGTGATGAAGGAATATTCCTTGGTTACTCATCTAACAAAAAGGCCTATAAATGCTACAAAAAGAGACTAATAAGAGTCATTGAGAGTGTGCATGTAAAAGTTGATGAGGATATGCACAAAGGAAGTCAATCACAGGTAAACCGGTATGATGATTCTGGTGATGAAGGTGAGGAAGCTCAGACAAACAATGAACTAGAAGAAGCATCCAAAAAGGCTCCTAACTAGTATGTGCAGATGAACCACCTGGAAGAGAAGATTCTAGGAAATAAAAGTTATGGTGTGTAGACCAAAAGAAGACTTTCTTGGAATGATGAACTAGTCAACTTCTGCCTCATGACTAAAGTAGAACCTAAAACTTTCAATGAGGCCAGCAAAAGAAAGGAATGGATGGAGGCTATGGAAGAGGAACTACAACAAATTGAGAAGAACAGAACTTGGGAACTAGTCCCTAGATCGAAAGACAAGAACATCATTGGCACTAAATGGGTCTACTAGAATAAGATGAATGAAGAAGGTAGAATTGTTAGGCATAAAGCTATACTTGTGTGCAAAGGCTACTCTCAAGTAGAGGGCATTGATTTTGAAGAAAAATTTGCACCAGTAGCTAGATTAGAAGCAATTAAAATGTTTGTAGCCTTTTCTGCCTACAAGGGTTATAAAGTATATCAAATGGATGTAAAATTTGCCTTCATAAATGAAAATTTGGAAGAAGAAGTGTACATGGAGCAACCGGAAGGGTTTCTGCTACATGATGATGAAACCTTTGTGTGTTAGTTGAAGAAATCCCTATATGATTTAAAGAAAGCTCCTAGAGCATGGTATTCAAGACTAGATCAGTACCTGAAGGAGAAAGGATTCAAAAAGGGGAGTGCTGACAATAATTTATACATAGAAAAAGATGGAAACCACATGATCATTGTGGTTTTGTATGTAGATGATATTATTTTTGGAGGCAATAAGGACACCCTTTGTAAAGAATTTGTTGATCAAATATAGTCAGAATTTGAGATGTCAATGCTTGGAGATTTGACATACTTCCCTAGTTTGCAGATATCACAGTAAGAAGGGAATCTTTATCTCACAAACCAAGTATGCAAAGGATATGTTGAAGAAATTTCAAATGGAATACTACAAACAGGTAAGTACCCCCATGGTGACTAGAAGAAAATTAATCAAGAATGATGAATCTTCAGTGGTGGATCAAATATTGTATAGATCCATGATAGGCAGCCTATTGTATCTAACTACTTCTAGACCAGATATAGTATAGGCAATGTGCATGGTGGCCAGATTTCAAGCTACACCTAAGCAGTCACATATGAATGTTGTAAGCAAAATTTTTAGGTACCTACAAGGAACACTCAGTTGTGGATTATGGTACCCTAAACAAGGGGAATTCATCTTGGAAGCATACATTGATGCTGATTGGGCAGGTTGCATTGCTGATCAAAAGAGAACAAATGATGGTGCATTCAACCTAGATGACCAGTTGATCTCATGGCATGACAAGAAATAGGATTGTGTCTCCCTATCAACTACTAAAGTAGAATACATTGTTGCTGCTACATGTTTCTCTTAGGTACTTTGGATGAAGAAAACCCTCAAAGACATATAGGTGGACATCACTGATCCTACTCTCATCCAGTTTGATAATTCAAGTGCCATTAACATATCAAAGAATTTGGTAATGCATTCCAGGACAAAGCATATAGCCATCAAGTATCATTTCCTCAGAGAGAAGGTTGAAGGATAGAAAGTAAAGATGGATTATGTCCTTACCGGAGAACAAGTAGCAGACATTTTCACCAAACCATTGCTGGTAAGCACTTTTGAGTACTTAAGACACATATTGGGAGTTGTGTCCCCTGCCTTATGCACTTGAGATAGGAAGGATTTATATGGTTCAGGGGGAGTTCATAATAGAATCTATAACTCTTAAACCACATTTAAGTATCGGTTGTTATCACTGGTATCAACCTAAGGGGGAGCTAGGTATGGATCGAAGGGGGAGTGCATAGTACTCTTTTTCATTGTGTCAAAGGGGGACAAATCTACCAGTATGAAGTGTCTTGTAGTAAGTTGACATCAATGCCAAAGGGGGAGATTGTTGCCATTATTGGCATTAAGTTTTCATTGATGTCAACTAGTTTAGCAAGGTCACCGGTAAGTAAGAAGTGGTGACCAGTATAAGAAGACTAAGATATATGATGTCAATCCACATGTGAGTAAGAAGACAAAAGGAAGGATATAGGTACACATGATTTGTGTCATCTGCCGGTAAAGTAGGCTTCCTAATAAGGCATAAACTAGGATAAAGGTTGGTTGTTTGTTTGTGATGAAGAGGTGGTATATTAAAACAATTACAACAACACCCGATAAGCATAATACAAAGGATGGCATGAAGACATACTAGAAGGAATGACAAATTGTTAGGAGGATGTGTTGCAGATAAAGATGATGTTTTTTGGTTATACCGATAAAGTGAATTGTTTCGGTAGTCAACCTTGGCCGACACAGAATTTCAAACCAACATAGCAATCCAGGCAAGGTGGATGTTGACAAACATGACAACTAGATGTCAGGTGGGGATATTGCATAGGTCAATGAAGTGTGCATCAACATAACAAGTCAGCAAGCAGGTCAAATTTTGTGAAGAACCTGCAAGTCATGGAGGATGCCATAGGATTGTGGCTCAAGGAAGGCAAGATGGAAAGCGACTAAACTGATCTTGCAAGAAGATTTGATCTTTGTACCCATTTATTGAAGGAAACAACCAAGCCATTAGTGGCATATGAAAGAGAAAGCATGGTGGAGACCTCTAGATTTAGAAAACACACATTGGAATGTGAATCTTTGGTGGTGCTGATCAACGTCATGAAGATCATATCCCTAGAAAAGTAGATCGAATCAAATCAGATTTGGATAGAGTTGGTGAAGGCAAAATGTAACATGACATTGTTTCAATGAGGTTCTTGGCGGGAATCTTAGATTATAAATTTGTAAGCTCGAGGAAGAGATCTATGATGCTTGATGTGAAGAAGGAGAGTGAAGAGAGCTTGAGAAAAGAGAAGGATCATATTCCTTAGAATTTATTATAAGAAAGTTGTAGAGTGAGTTAGTAGGCAAACCAGTGAGAGGGTTTAACCGATAGAGATAGAGTATTGGTAAACTATTGCAGGTCTAATAGTTGAGCTAACAAGTGAGTTGTGATTGGTCAAGAAGGCATCCAAGTGTGACTAAGTGTAGTGTGATGCTAAGAGAGAACAAGAGAAAGTTGTTAACCGATAGAAATCTATTTGATTAAGTGTTGTAGAACTCATTTGCAACCAGAAGCTATAATTGTATCGAAATTGTATTTCATTATACTTCAGCAAGTTGGAGCTTGGTGCAAGGGTTGGTGTTCCTTGGGTTGGTGCCCTAAATTAGTAGGGGTTTGTGCTCATTGGGTTGGTGCCCTAAATATTTATAATTCAGTGTTTCACTTGTGAGGCTGGATTGGAGCAGTAGTCTCCAACAACATTTCTCACTGAGGTTTTTCCCATATTGGGTTTTTCTTGTACATCTGGTGTTGTGGGTTGCATTTGTGTGTTTGTCTCTTTTGGTATCCACATTTGTCCTATCAGTTTGACTGTTTCATGCTTAGGACAATAACCAACATTCTAAGGTTGTAGTAAAAGGAAAAGAATTTAGGAACCACTGATTCAACCCCCTCTCAGTGGTACATTGTGTTCAATAGTTTCATCTAAATTTAACATTTTCTTTACCAAAGCTATAAAGGGTTGAAGTTGGAGGAGTTTACTAGATATATGAGGTAGCTAGCAGATTAGGTCAAAATAGACCCTACCATTATGTTGAAATGGACCAACAACCATAGGAAATTTTGTCAAATCCATCACTATCATAAAGGATGCCAGAAGGTTTTTTTTATCGTATAGATCCACACTTGGCCATACATTTGTATTATATGGTCTAATTTCAGCAAGAGCCATTAGGATCTATGTTAGTATATTTCATAGTTTTTGGTGTATTTCCTTCTCACCTCACAATTGCACAAGCTTGTGTACTCATGTGTAATCACTATATCATTTGCATGCAAACCATGCATATATTATAATCAAACATTATGTGGGCATCACATCTCTAGGTACATGTCAATGTTTTAAAAATATATCTTTCTAATCACTAGTTAAAAAAAATTAGTGATTCCTTTTGCATGAGAGGTCACATTGCATAAAATATGGTACACGTTTGTGGGGTGTGAAGTGCGAGAGCTGCCACCCCACCACCACATATTGCACCACCATCATCAGGTATCACCACTACCTCCGCAAAAGATAATTTTAAATAAAAATTAAGCAGTCGATTGCGAACAATATTTTTATCCCCAAGTGCTAACATTAACATTGAGAAAGAAATAGTAAGGATTTTCTTAGCGAGGAATAAATTTTTGCCAAAGTATTGGTTTTTCACAAATGAGATATTGTCAAAATGTTGGCTCTGTGTACTTTGCAGTGGTGCAAGTAATTTTTCAAGAATTTTTTTTTGGTAAATTTGATTGTCCATTGAAGTTAGATATTCCATTTTGAACCTTCAAGACTATAATTTCTTACCACGATCTCTAAATTTCATGATTCTTGTGATGATGGAATAGTATTGATGATCTCTCTCATTTTCCCATGCACTCTTTCTAAATTTATCCCTAGGAATATTTTATTTATTTATTTTATTTTATGATAATGTGACTAATTAATTCTACAAACTAACTCCTGTGAGGTTTGTCTTTTTTGTGGAAGCTTTATTTTTTATATTGATCATATTTGGGATTTTTTATTTCATGTTGAGTATTTTGTCTTTGTAATTTTGTATAAATATCATAGTTTATAATATTTTTTTCATTTCACTCTTCTCTATCATCTTTAAAGGGTGGAAATATTAAAAATAGAGAGATGACATCATAAAACATATTCATTGGATTCACTTGTTGCCACATTTGTGTGGTCTTGTTCCCCCTCTTGGTATAACAAGTAGCAATTTGTTTTGGAATTATAAACATGTTCATGTCTTAGGAGTTATTTCTATGCATTTAGATGATAACATATTGAAGTCTATTGTTGATTTTGAGTGTACTCATGTTCTTTTGACTAAAATTTAGAATATTGTAAGAAATATGTGTTCACTATTGTCATTGATGTCTACTTGATATGTGTGGATTTCTTCCTAATAAATGTAAGAGTTGAAAATATATGTTCAAATTTTGTCATGATGTATGTTGGTGATATTAAGTGAGTTTGTGGTGTTTTCCAAGGGTGACAGTAGTGCAAGATGAAATATGGGGGAAGGATTATTTAAAGTCTTTATGGGAGAATTCTTTGCATTTCTTTGATTTTTAATATGACTAGATTTAATGTCTATGTTCTATGGAAGTTGCATTATCCTCAACAATTTAGGTGTTAAAATTGGTTATTTCAATTTGTTGATAGTGAGTTATTTGTTGGGACTAGTTTGGAGAATGGTCTACAGTGTTGGCTCAAGTGTTGTCTCTTGAAGGACATGTTCATATTGTTTATGCAAAGTTCTTGTTCAAAATTCAAGTTGTGGTATACTTTACAAGTTATATTGTTCTATTGTTCTACATTATCATTTATGTTGGTCTCTAACCAACTAAGTCAGTTTATCTTATTTGTATCATTATATTTTGGTCTAAATAGGCATTGGAGGTTGAGTTAAGGTTTTGTTATGGGTATTACCATGGCATGTGAAGATCCACTTTAAGTAATTTGCAATGGATACTATTTTTGGGCTGACAGTTTAACATTCTTTATTGATGCCAACTTTGGAGGATGTATTATTGAGTGTGATTCATTGGAATCAACTTACAAAGACATGTTGTGATGTATTTGGGTTCCCTTTATATCATAGAGTGGACAACATTATTGCAATTTCTCTTGGTGGTTGACTTTGTGTAAATTATGTTTATATTATTTGTGACTGACCTAGTTGAGAGTTTTGATGAACATGTTCGTATAAATAGATGTGTGGATGTATGAATTTGGCTTTATATTGTTTGAAAGTGATGCAGAATTATATAAAGGAAGCAAAAGTGTGTATATCAGTTTGTGAAGAGCCTTCATGATGACATCCTTAAGTATAAAAGATTTTTGAGGTTGTGAATGTGTGTTGTGGAAAATTTCATGATCATGAGATCTTATTCAATCATTTATCATTCCTTTGTGCATGTTGAAAGATAGTGAGTCATTTTGGAAGCATATACAAATTTTCATGCAGGAGCATTCGGTGGTGTAAGGGCAATCCTACATCACCCAAAAATATTTCTCTTTTTGTTTTTTTTCTTTTAATGTTTTTTTCATTTTGGATACCCATTTGGACAAAGAAGATAGTCCAACTTTCAGAATTGACAAGCTACTTTTTCTAGTTGATTGCCAAAAATAGAAAGTTTTTATTTAAAGGTGAATGAAGCTCAAATTTTGTGGCAAGCTTGAGAACGAAAAAATAAGAACTTTGGCAAAAGGATCAGGTTTAAATCATTTATGGTTTGAAAGTTATTCAAGTTTTAGTTTCCTGAAAACTAAAAAACAATTCTTCCAATTAAGATTTGAGGCATTAAACGGTCTCAAAAAATGGAGAGAATCAGCAAAGAAGATTCTTAACATATTCTTCACTCAGAGAGATTTTTTATGGTTCAAACTGCGCATCAATCTGATTCTCGTATCAAAATTTATGGTTGTCTGAAGTTGGACAATTTTTTGAAAAGTTTCTAGTTTTCGAATCTGACCAAATTTTCAAATTTCCAATTTCAAGTTTTGTCATTTGTCCACCAATTGGTAATTTCTAAATTGTACTTTTGGCTCCAAATAAAAGGGGAACTATTTAGGACTCATTTGAGGAAACTTGTTTTAGATTTTGGAGAGTGAGATTTTGTGTTGGAAAAGTGAAATTTTGAGACAAGGGTTTTTCCATAAATTTGTATAAGTTGCAGTCTATTACAGCTTGCGAGGATTATTCCTCTTAGTTGCATGTATGCATGTATGGAAGATAGCTTTTTGATAATATTAACATAATCTCTTTATTGCAATTTGTTGTGTTTATTTGTGTGTTTGGTTTGGCCCTCATCAAATTTTTATCTTGCCCTAGGATCATATGTCTTAGTATGCAAGTCCATTGTATCTTTCCCTAAGGTTGTGTGCCTTAGCCTACAATTCCAAATTACAAGCAATGAGATTCCTTGGTCGTGTACCTAAAACATTGCATTCAGTTATTCATATAGTGAGTGTGATTCTCACCATTTTTATTCCATATTGGGTTTTTCATGTAAAATATGGTGTTCATATGTTTGGTGTTTGGTGTTTGTTGTTTCATCTTTCATTGGTATTTAGTTGGTTAAAGGTAGCTGATAAGTGATTATGATTGAAAAAGTTTAAGGATTTGTTGAGGTCGGATTTACCTCCTCTCTATCTTGTGGTGTATATAGAAATTAGTATCAAAACAAGGTTCCTCTAGGAAAATATTAATTGCTTGAGAATGGTTCAAGATGGTGCAGGATAGTGGTCACAGAGTACCAAAGTTTGATAGTTTAAATTACTCGATTTGAAAGGAGTGGATGGAACCTTATTTTGATTATTTGATGTTTTAGGTATGGGAAGCTATTAAGTATGGATATACTCCTTTAACTAGTGGTCCTTCTACTTTGAATGGGATCAGGTTGCTTAAATATAATGTCAAGGAAAGAAATGCACTTATCACTGGTTTTAGTAATTTAGAGCTCTTGAAGGTCATGTCCTAAATGATCACAAAAGAAGTTTAGGAGAAGCTAGACAACTTCTATAAAGGAGATCAAAAGATCAAGCTAGTTAAGATGCAGATATTAAAGTATAAGTTTGAGACTGTAAAGATGAGAATAATTATAGTAACCTACATCAATTGAATGGCATAGTAAGTATAATAAGAGGCATTGGTAGAAATATGAAATGAAATGAGGTTGTGAGAAATGTACTCTAGACAATGCCTAGATCCTATAGACCTAAGTTGTATCCTATTAAGGAAAGTCATACTATGGATACATATACCTTGGATCGACTCTATGGATTGATTTTTGTCTTTGAGATAATAATTTGAAGACCAACATAATATTAAGAAGGATGTTGTATTCAAAGCTACCAATAAGATTGAATATTTACTTGAAATGAGAAATGATTCAAATGATTAGGAAGAAAACTTTGTGAGAAGACTAAAGAAAGGATTTAAAAAATAAAATGATATGTTTTTCTTTAATGTTTTAATTGTGGAAGAATTGTTCATTATGTTTCTACATGTACTTTGAAGGAGAATAACTATAAGAGACCTGATGATGATAACAATAGAAAGGATAAGTATAAAAGAGATGACAAAATAAATAAAAAATATGACAAAGAAAAACCCAAGTAGAATTTTTCTTCATTGGAGACTCATTAATCTAATGATAAATATTTTGGTGACTCAAATGATAAATTATTATTTTTAGCCATAAAGGAAAAGGATAATCAATGGTCCAACATTCTAAATGATGAAGAAAACAATGAAAGGTCAATGATTGTAAGGAATTAACTACACACAAAAGAAGAACCTTAATCTTAAAACATTAATTCTAGATGCTCAAATAATATGACAAGTGATAGAAGGGAGTTTCTTGACTCTGGAAATTATGATGGTGGATCAATGAAGTTTGATGGTGAAAAGGTTGAACCTATTTAGGGGAAAGTAACCATATCCATTGATGGTAAGCATAAGATAGGCGATGTTTATTACATTAAGGGTTTAAGACATTATATTTTGAGTATGAGTCAAATATGCAAAAAATGTTACAAGCTCATATTTCATGGGTTCATATGTGAGATCATAAAATGAGATTTCAAAAGGTTAGTTGTAGAAGTTATAAGAATAAATGATAATCTCCATTATATAAAAGAAAATATAGGAAGTAGTTGAGTGTTGACATAAAGTAGTGAATGTTGGTTGTTGCACAAAATAATGAGATACATTAATTTTGACAACATGGTGGAGATCAATTTAACTTAAGCAATAATATATTTGCCAAGGATTATCAAAACTGCCAATATAGTGTGGAAGGAATGCCAGATGGGAAAGCAGACAAGGAGCAAATTCAAGAACAAAGATTATTCTACTACAAAATCTTTGGAGCTGATACATATGGACTTGTGTAAGCCTATAAGGAAAATAATTAAATGGTGAAAAGTATTTTATGTTTCTCATTGATGATTATTATAGAATGACATGGGTTACTTTTTTCAAATAAAAATAAGAAGATCTAGATGGAGTTAAAGTGTTCAAATATATAGTTAAAAATTAAGTAGAAGCTAAGTTCAAATGTCTAAGGTCTGATAGAGGTGGATAATTTATATCAAAATGAATTTGATAGATTTTGTGAAGAGCATGGTATTAGAAGACAATTGTATGGACCTAGGACTCCACAACAAAATATATTTAATAAAAGGAATAATACATTTGTTGTTGAAATAGATAGAACTATGTTATAAGATGCTAATTTACCCAATGTGTATTGGAGAAAATTTCTACATACAACTATCTATATTCTTAACAAGGTACAAGTGAGAGTCAATCATACAAAGACACCTTATGAGATATGTTATGTAAGATCACCTACAACCAAATATTTCAAAACATTTGGAAGAAAATTCTACATTAGAGGAGATGAGGAAGATTTAGGAAATTTCAGTGCAAGAGTTAATGAACAAATATTTTTGTGACTCTACAAAGAGAAAGGAATAATAGTGCTACAACATGAGACTGGAGAGGATTGTGGAATATAGAAATGTTAGACTAAGTGAAGATTGGAATCTAGTTGCTTTGAAACCTAAGATTGAGATTGTCAAACTTGTCACTCATGTCAAACTAGTTATCTAGTTTGGTATGGATGATATATGCAGATGATATATGTAGATAATATATGCATATAATATATGCAGATGATATGTGTATATTATGTATATAGTTTTGGTATTGTTGGAAGATAGGTATGTATGAGATATGATGCAATAAGACATGATAATCTACTTCTGGAAGATCCTCATCTCCAAAATCTTGAGTTATGCTTATTTTGGTCCCCGTATCAGTTGTATGTTCTGACATCAGATGTGTAACTTGTATCTTTCATGTTTTATGGTTTGAAATCTGTAGTATGTGTGGTATTTGTATTTTGGAGTTTAGAGTTGTTGGGCTTATGAGTTTATATCTATGGGTCCAATTGATCCTTGTTCTATTCTGTTAATTATGGAATGTGCATCGATGAATGAATTGTATAACAAAAGCATGTAGAGATATTGTAGAGGTTGACTTGGTTATCTTTTTTTTGGATAAAGCTTTATTAGATAACGTGTTGATCAAAGCAACATATTACCTGTGCTTGGTTGACATTTTATCTTGGTGTGTAATCTTTTCAGTATATATAGGTGTATGGATATGTATGTGAATATATGAGTGAGTGTTAACATAAAAGTGTGTAGTGTGTGGAGTGTGAGTTATGGAAGTAGTGTAGTAATCCTTTATCAGATCTATTGCAGCTGCTTGGTTCGATAACACAGTGTTGTAGTAATCATTCACTGAATTTGCTATAATGGATAGTGGTACAAAGATATTTTACTAGATCTACTGTATGTTTTGTGAGTTGTGATCTAACATTAATCTAGAATTGATTTCATGCATTTGGAGATGCAACTTTCCTTAGTTCATTTTTATATTATAGTGAGCTTTCTTGTAGTGAGATTTTTTTTGTAATTTGGCAGTGAGCCATCCAGAAGTGAGCCACCCTTTTTGTAAACACCATATAACTAGTTATATTATCTTGAGAGCTAACACTCTTTGTGGTTTGTCCCATTTGGTTTTTCCACATATTAAATCCAGTGTTCCATTTGTAGTTGTGTTTTCATGTTTATTTTGCATTTTATATTTAATGTTGATGTGCTTAATTGATAAATCTAATATATCAGTAAAAGGTTAAGAAGTTGTAAGAAAGTTTTTAGAATTTGTGAGAATACTGATTCACCCCCCCACCCCTTCTCAATATTCTGGTCCTTTCACCCAATCCAAGAATTGGTATCAGATATTTAGTCCCTTTCTTGAAAGCTTAAGTTCTTGAGGGCGATCCTTGTTGGTTAAATCATGGCACCATTGAGTATGACCATAAAATTTTAGTTGGATGAGGAATTTTAGATAGCCCTTGAAGATTTTGAAAACGTTGAATCTAAGAATGAGGATTTGAAAGAGAACTTGAGGGTAGCGAATGAATGTGTACAAAAGCTTAGAGATCAAATCCTGAAATTCAAATTCAGGCAAAAGGAAGTTAACAAACAGTTGAAGCAAGCGAATGAGATAATTAAAGATCTGATGTAGAAAATTGAGGTGAAAGGAAAAGTAGAGGAAAACCTAAAGAAATCAATCAAGTTTAAGACTGAAGAATGTGAGAAGCTAGAGCAAGAAGTGAAGAATTGGAAGGCATAAAATAAGGCTCTTGATACTAGTAAGCTCCCAAAAGAATTGATCAACATATAGAAAGCTCATTTGGACAAGACTTGACTTGGATTCTGACTCGATGAATGTTCAAATTAGAATGACAAAGACAAAATAAAAGAGATTAAGAAAAAAGATGAGAAGAAATTAGAAGATGCAAGGAAGATCCAGAATCAAATTGCTAATGCAAGAATGCTACTAGTTCATCAACCTAGTGCACAAAGGCACCCATCATTTAATGCTTATTATTTTCTTGATGCATTAAATTTGGTCATTAGGTTGAAAACTATAGAAGCATTCAGGGTTATGATTGCAAGAGATTTGGTCATAAAGTAGATTACTATCAAAATTATAATTCGGCTAGAGAAAATAAGGTGACTCATAAATTTATTGAATATTGTCATACATTCAATGGTTATGGTCATAAAGAAAATTGGTGTAGATCTAGAACACTTCTGGTAAATTAAGTAAAGAAAAATGTCAGTTGTTACAAATGTAAGAAATCTAGACATTATGCTAATCAATGCAGAAATGGAAATAGGGAGAAATACACTAAGAAGAGTGTAATGAAAGATAATAGATCAAGGAAAAAGTATATTTTGGTTTGGAGACAGAAGGAAGTGGATAATGGAAGCAAACCTGGTGTACTAGAATCTAGTGCAGGCACCTCTTCCTCTGGTAACTAATCATATTGCTTTGCCTAAGGGAGAGTTCTTAAAGAAAAATCTTTGTTTCCCCCCGTCTGAGTGAATCATTTCATTGATCTAGCATTACTATGGTAAATAGGCTATCCGATAATCATAGGTTTGTGCGAACATCATTAACAAGACATTTTTTGGCGGTAAAACCCTAAGGAAATTTTTGGGAAGATAAGTATCAATGTTTAAAGTCAATTATATTTATCATGTTATTAGTGTTTCAAAGTACTATGAACATTTGAAGAGTGTTAGGTCCCAGAGAAAACTGAGAGGGGGGGGGTGAATCAGTTGTCAAATAAATTTAAACCAAAAACAATTTAACCAACTTAATGCTTAATACTGGTAAACCAGTTAAGTATGCCGATAGACAGTTATAATAGTTAATTGCTATATTGGTAAGGATTAGTGCATGAAACATAAACACAAAGTCATCCACAACACATAACACTAATATTTGTACATGGAAACCCTGTAAGGGGAAAAACCATGGTGGGAAACCTTACCCACAATCAGATGATACTACTACAAATAGTAAGTGTACATAAATGGGGTCTGCAAATGTAGAAAGGCCAACAACCTAGAGCTCACTGCTCAATCACAAAATGGGAGTCACACTGACTACAGTTGGATGGTTAAATCTAATAAGAATGTACTGCACAAAATAGCATCTTCATATGCTAGATTTAGTATCTGTGTAATGCTAATATGATTCCACAAAAAACCCTCCTTCAATCTTTAGATGATGTTTGCATGTATAGCTCTGCTTAATCTCGCATATACTTTCACACAATCCTTTTTCACATTCCACACTTGATCTTACAAATAAGATCTTACATTTATACCATAACCTAAGACCAATTTTAGTAGGTCTACTCTACAAGATATTACAATAAAAACATTTTACAAACAATATAATATCTGATGCAATAACTGATTGAACATGTCAACCTAATACATTTACAACAATAATTAATCATCTCCATAGCGTGCCATGTTGATCTAGAAAAGATAAACCTGCCAGTGTAACCCTAGACCTATTTGCCAGTAACAGCAAATATGCAACTATGAATATAGCAATGAACAAAACTCTAGGACAAGATGTCCAGATGATGTGTTTGACATTACCAAGTGTTTTCCATGCCATTCCAAGTGTCGGTGATCATTATATCTTGTCTGTGTACCATATACCAATAACTATGCAATAGTTACTTGCTTGTCAGCGAATGTTGTGGATCTCCAAAGTGCTAGTGTTTTAGTAGGTGTTGACATCAATGACAAAACCATACCAAAATACCAACAATCTCCCCCTTTGGCATTGACGACAACACAAGATGGAAAAACCATCAAAGTGCCAAAACATAAATGCCAAGTACCAAAAACCAACAATCTCCAAAAAGATTATAACCAGAAAGTAATAATCTCTCCTAAACAACAATATCTCCCCCTGGGAGCAACATGTGTTTTCCAAAGTTTTTCCATACCAATCTCTCCCCAAAAGATAATAAAGATAATGTATTTTTCCATATATATCACCCCCCCTTTGACATCAAATGCCAAAGTTACAAAAAAACCAAGTTCATATACAAAATACCAATCAATTCAGTATAGTAACTACTCCCCCTGAGAAGTAGCTTCCTCATCAAAGACCAAAATAAAAGATTTCTCTGTTAATTATGCCGGTTGATGACAATCATCAACTATCTAAGTCTCTATTGGTGGTGGTATGACTCCAAGCTGATCTCTAAGATATTCAAAAGTCTCCTTAGGCAAAGGTTTAGTGAAAATATCTGCAATCTGCTCTTTAGTATTCCCATAAACCAGTTTTTTTTCCTTTGCTTCAACTTTTTCCCTTAGAAAATTCAGTTTGATAGAAACATGTTTGGTTTTAGAATGTAATACTGGATTCTTAGATATATCAATTGCTGCAGTGTTATCACAATAAATAGTAATAGATTCCTTGCATTTTACCTTTATGTCTTTTAGCATTTGCTTAAGCCATAGTACCTATATATAGTTAGTTGCTGCTGCAACATATTCTGATTCTACTATTAATAAAGATGTACAACTTTGTTTCTTACTCAACCAAGAAATTAGTCTATTTCCAAGAAATAATGCTCCACCAGTGGTGCTTTTTCTATCATCCACATCTCCTGCCCAATTTGCATCTGTGTATGCACATAATTCAAAGTTTTCATCTCTAGGATACCATAATCCAAGATTTATAGTGCCTTGTAAGTACCAGAAAATCCTTTTTACTCTTGATTCATGATTTTCTCTATGATTACTTTGAAATCTTGAAACAATACATACTGCATTCATAATATCAGGTCCGGTTTGTGTCAAATACAGTAAACCTCCTATCATAGATTTGTATCTAGTTGGATTAATAGGTGTAGATTCATCCCTTTGTGATAATTTGTCATTTGTTGTCATAGGTGTTCTTATCGGTTTAGAGTTCTCCATCCCAAATTTCTTTAGTAACTCTTTTAAGTATTTGGATTGACTCAAGAATATACCTTTATCAAATTGTGAAATCTGCAATCCTAAAAATAATTTTATTTCTCCAATCATAGACATTTCAAATTCTTGTTGCATTTTAATAGAAAATTCCTTACATAATCCATATTCTCCTCCAAAGATTATATCATCAACAAATACTTCTATAATCAATATGTCATCATTAGTTACTTTATTATATAAATTATTGTCTGCATTTCCTTTAGTAAAACCAATCTTTAAAAGATACTTATCCAATCTTGCATACCAAGCTCTTGGAGCTTGTTTTAGTCCATACAAAGCTTTTCTTAACCTGCAAACCATATCATTGTCATCTGTCATAGAAAATCCATCAGGTTGTTCAATGTATACTTCCTCTTCAAGATCTCCATTCAAAAATGCACATTTAATATCCATTTGATAAACTTTGTAGTTCTTGTGTGTTGCAAAAGCCAAAAATAATCTGACTGCATCAATTCTAGCTACCGGTACAAAGGTTTCATTGTAATCAACTCCTTCTTTATGAGAATATCCCTTACACACTAGTCTTGCTTTATTTCTGACAACCTTACCATCTTCATTAATTTTGTTTCTAAATACCCATTTGGTTCCAATTACATTTTTATCTTTAGGCCGGGGAACTAATGTCCAAGTGTTATTTTTCTCAATTTGTTCTAATTCTTCTTCCATAGCTTTAATCCAAAATTTATCTTCACATACCTCATTAACAAATGATGGTTCAATTTGAGAAATAAGACATACCTTTTCATTTGCCAATCTTCCTCTTATCATGACTCCTTTAAACTTATTTCCAATTATCTGATCTTCAGAATGATTTAGTCTCACATACCAGGGTGTCTTAGTTTGTTGTTGTTCCTCAATTACTGTGGAATCCTCAGATGATACCAGGGTAACTGGATCTTCATTCTATACCAGTGGATTTAGAGTAGGTTCATTTGTCAAAATTTCTGTTGCCGGTTCAGAGTCTATATACCTTGAAGTTCCTTTGAATTGTTCATCAATCTCTACATTTCTACTCTCAAAAATTTTCTACAATCTCTTGTTAAAACATCTATATGCTTTCCTCTTAGATGAATAACCAAGAAATATTCCTTCATAACTTCTAGGATCAAATTTACCAATATACTCATCTCTTCTGATATAACATTTACTTCCAAAAATTCTGAAATACTTAAGAGTAGGAGTATTACCAAACCATAGTTCATGAGGGGTCTTACTAGTTTCACCTTTGATTTGAACTTTGTTAAATGTATAGACCACTATGCTGACTGCTTCTCTCCAATACACATGTGGTATGTTTTCTTCTAATAACATACTTCTTGCTACATCTAAGATAGTTATGTTTTCCTTTCAACAACTCCATTCTATTGTGGTGTCCGAGTTGCTGATAGTTGTCTTGTGATTCCATTCACTTCACAGAATGTATTAAATTCCTTAGATGTAAATTCACCTCCTTGATCTGATCTTAAACATTTGATTTTCTTACCGGTGTCATTTTCAACCAATGCTTTGAATAGTTTGAACTTTCCAAGGGCTTCTGATTTTTCTCTGAGAAAAGTAACCCAACACATTCTAGAATAGTCATCAATGATTAGCATGAAATATCTATCACCTTGTAAGCTTGTAGTTCTAGTTGGACCACATAAATCAGTGTGAATCAAATCAAGAGCATTATTTGATTTTTCTGGAATACTTTTGAAACTAGCTCTAACTTGTTTTCCAAATTGACATTCCTTACATACTATATTCTGAGGTTTGACAATTTTAGGTAAATCTCTAACTGCCTTAGTAGTACTGATCTTTACCATGCAAAAAAAGTTTACATGACAAAGTCTCTTATGCCATAACCAACTTTCATCTATATGTGCAATTAAGCATGTCTTTTCATTGTTATTCAAATGAAAGATATTACCTGTAGTCTGATTACCAGTTGCATTTTCCAAACTAGTTCTGTTCATGATTTTGCATTTTCCATTTTTAAATTGTAACTGAAATCCTTTCTCAACTAATTGACCAACACTCAAAAGATTATGCTTTAATCCTTCAACATAGTAGACATTGTCAGTGTTATGCTTACCATCAAGAGATATTGAACCCTTACCTTTGATTGAACAAGCTTTGTCATCTCCAAATCTCACTAAGCCTCCATTGTATTCTTGAAAGTTCAAGAATTTATCTTTGTCTCCTGTCATATGATGTGAGTATCCTGAATCAATGATCCATTCATCCTTTACTTCAACTTTAGCTACCAAGGCCTTTACTACCGGTTGAGCAGTAGGTGTCAATTGATCTTTTGTTATAGCAACAAAAACCTATCCATTGTTTGTCGGATCCTCATCAGAATCATCAGTCACACCTTCATCAACAATGTAACAATTTTTGTTTTTGTTCTTCTTAAATTTGTATCTCTGATATTTAGGGTTAGGCTTGTATGTTCTTCTAGATTCTTCTCTTAGTCTAGCATGTCTATCAGGGCATCTTGAATCCATATGACCAATCTTATTGTAGTTAAAACATTTAAAGGGTGCTTTATCTTCATACTTACATCCAACTGGACCTTTAGGCATTTTCCTTGCAAAATAATGCTTCAAGTTCTTCAAGTTCTTCATTTTCTTTCCTACTTTCTTCAAGTTCTCTTGCATAAAAGGCTTTCCAATCAGATTTGTCAAATGATGGAGTAGATGATGTTGATGCTTTAAAGGCCAAATTTGTCTTTATAGTAGCAACTGGACCAAATTCTTCAATTTCAAAAGCTCAAAGTTTCCCAGTCAATTTATCCCTAGTAACTAATGTATTAGGCATTGTTCTTAACTCATTTATAGTAGTGACTTTCATTTTATATGCTGGTGGCAATCCTCTTAAAACTTTTGAAAAAATTTTATCCTCACTTAAGGTTCCCCCACAACATTTAATACCCAAAACAATTTCATTTACTCCTTCCATAAAAGTAGAAATTCTTTCATCTTCTTCCATTTTTAGATGTTCATACCTGACTTGGAAGCTTTCAAGTTTTGCAATTTTGACTATGGAATCTCCTTCATTCAGTGTTTCTAAATGATCCCAAATAGCTTTAGCAGTAGACCTATCTGATAGTCCCATGTTTTGTTGATCTGATAATGCGCTCAAAAGTGCTTCTCTTGCTTTGCAATCATTTTCCTCATCTTTTGTCAAGTTAGCTGGACTAGGATGACCTAGTACAACAATAGTATAACCATTCTTTGTAACTTCCCATATGTCTTTTCCAATGCAATTTAGATGTGTCTCCATTCTGATCTTCCATATGCCATAGTTGGTTCCATCAAGTTTAGGATTGTCCTTCTTGAAATAATTAGTAGACATTAGATCTCCTCAAGTTGTTAAACTTCTACAAAGGAGGACTAAGCTCTGATACCAATTGTTAGGTCCCAGAGACAACTGAGAGCGGGGGGGGGGTGAATCAGTTGTCAAATAAATTTAAACCAAAAACAATTTAACCAACTTAATGCTTAATACCGGTAAACCAGTTAAGTATGTCGGTAGACAGTTATAATAGCTAATTGCTATATCGGTAAGGATTAGTGCATGAAACATAAACACAAAGTCATTCACAACACATAACACCAATATTTGTATGTGGAAACCCTGTAAGGGGAAAAACCATGGTGGGAAACCTTACCCACAATCAGATGATACTACTGCAGATAGTAATTGTATATAAATGGGGTCTGCACATGTAGAAAGGCCAATAGCCTAGAGCTCACTGCTCAATCACAAAATGGGAGTCACACTGACTACAGGAAGAATGTACTGCACAAAATAGCATCTTCATATGCTGGATTTAGTACCGGTGTAATGCTAATATGCTTCCACCAAAAACCCTCCTTCAATCTTTAGATGATGTCTGCATGTATAGCTCTACTTATTATCGCATATATCTTCACACAATCCTTTTTCACATTCCATAGTTGATCTTACAAATAAGATCTTACATTTATACCATAACCTAAGACCAATTTTAGTAGGTAGGCTCTACAAGATATTACAATAAAAATATGTTACAAACAATATAATATCCGATGCAATAACTGATTGAACATGTCAACTTAATGCATTTAGAACAATAATTAATCATCTCCATAACATGCCATGTTGACCTTGAAAAGATAAACGTGCCGGTGTAACCCTAGACCTATTTGCCAGTAACAACAAATATGCAACTATGAATATACCAATGAACAAAACCCTAGGACAAGATGTCCAGATGATGTCTTCGACATTACCAAGTGTTTTCCATGTCATTCCAAGTGTCGGTGATCATTATATCTTGCCGGTGTACCATATTCCAGTAACTATGCAATAGTTACTTGCTTGCTGGTGAATGCTGCTAGATCTCCAAAGTGCTAGTGTTTTAGTAGGTGTTGACATCAATGAAAAAACCATACCAAAATACCAATAAAGAGAAGTAGAGAAAAAGAGAAAAGAAAGTAATCATGGAAGGTAAGATGATCATTGAAGAATCAAGTAGCAAATAATTTCAGATTGTGAAGGTATTTTTGGATGAATTCGACCTAGAGAAGATCCAGAATGTGGAAATTAGTCTGGGTGATATAGAGTTGTAGAGAATCAAGGAGTTAGAGCATAAAGGATTGAATATGTGGACAAAATTTCCCTAGTTTGATGATGAGGAAGTTATCAGAGTGATCCTTAGTCATGTGTAGAATGAAAACATTGTGTTGCATAAACCCTATCCAATCATGAAGGAGATCATATCAACTATTATTGGTTTGTGCAAAAATGGAGTTGTTCTAGTTAATAAGTCAATGAAGAATAAAGAGGTTGAAACCCTGAACGGTGTAACAAGTGATCAACGAGTGTTAATTATTGACAAAATCATCAACCCTATTGTGAGGTATGTTGCATATGGCATTTTCTACAAGATTTATTTCAGAAATAGGGAGGGTACAACTTTGGCCATTACAATTCACTTGGCACATATTCTTGTTATAGAAGATAAAATGTTTGAATTGTGTGAATTTCTAAGGGAATTGTTGTAAGAAAACATCAAGATGTCAAAAGAGTAGAATTACTCCTTTCGGTTTGGATCATTACTTATTTTCTTAGCTATGTTGTAATGCCCAACAAAATACCCTAAAGAAACTAACCATCTAATATATAGACAGAGATACTTTTATTTTTAAACATCTACTAATGCAACATATACAACTACCTATTCATATGCATTTAACATCCATTAACAAGGTAAACAATTTACCATCATGAAGACATTCACCAAAGTACTATACACAAGAGAAAATAAATACAACTCTACAATTAATCTCCCCTAGGGTATCTCAATGCTATTACCTAATCTATCCATCAAATATAACCTCATCAATAAGATTTCACCATAAGCATAATATCATAATTACTTTCATAATCCAATGTATTTTAACTCAACTATGATTATCTCTTTTCATGCATACATAAGATTCTTTGGTAGACTATCTATCATGAATCCATTCCTAATAATGCAAACACCAATAAACCCCTTAGATTCATTTTAAAGCACCAATTCCAAATGTTCCTAATCCCAATCACTTATTCAATGTCCTAGCATCATTATTCTATTTCCAATACTAATTATCATATTACTAATCCATTTCCTTAATCATCATAGACATTCACATAACACTAAATACATATCCATAGAAACAATTCCACTAATGAGAATTATCAAATTACCACAAGAGACATCAATATGTTCACCTAATATATTACCTACAATTGCACATAAACAAAAATATCCATTTACATCAAGGAACATATCTCTCAACTACCAATACAATTATCTCATGAACTCTACAAGTACATATGTCATATGAATCATACATCAATCTATTACAAATATCCATCCATAAGCTAAAGAGACAAGAAATCTACATCCACACAAGAGCATGCAATAAAGCACATCCAAATTGAAGAAGGTATCAAACCATCCAACAATGTGGAATCATAAGGAACCACCCCCCATGAGAGGAGATGATACAAGATCCCACACACACTCTAGATCTAGGTTGACACCTAACAACCAAAGGATAATACTCCACATATCATACAACTACGTCAAAGCTCAATATAAACATAATACCTCTAGAGGCGACACGTCAAATCAAGACTCAAGGTGCTAGGACCTACATGTATAGAATGAGTGTCACCACATGAAATCGCAATGGAGACTTGGGAATCAGTCCTGGCATACATAATGCTCATGTGGATCCATCTCAAAGTTTGAAGGAGTAAGGTAGATTAGCTTACCAGGGTCACCAAGGTCTTCTCAACCATTCCTGGATCACTATAAATACTCTAGGGACATGCATTGAGGCTACAAAACCATTTCTTTTCTTATTATGCTGAATTACTAATACCCAAACCCTCTTAGAATTAATTAATTAAATTATCACTTGATTACAAGGTAAGCTCCCAATGAGATATTCTTGCGGTCTAGACCCCGGGTAACTTGGATTTCTACTCCCCACGACCCCAATCACTCATTTGGAAGCCCACTCCCCCTAGCATGCACCTAGACCTTAGGGTGATAACAATGCACATCAAATAAACATGGGCTTTCGATACATCATAACCAAGGTTATACATCAAATAATAATCTCCAAGAATATGAACAATATACTCCAAAATTAGAGCCTTGCATAGGGAACCAAGAATCATCAGACATCAATAATATCATTATCAAAAGAATCCAATATGAGCCCAAAGAATAACAAGACATTTCCCATCTTTCTCAATCCATTAGTACAATGAATCATCTCAAATCAATAAATCATTCTTGGAACAACATTAGGAAACTTAGAAAATGCAAAAGGACAGCCTTTGGACTGGTAAAAGAATAAGAACAAAAAACCAAGGTGACTGAAAACATCAAACACAATAGTCTAGCACTTAGGTAGATTGTCCCAATGCATATAAAAAATAGTGCTTTTATTTAACAATTTAGTGCATATGACCAACATTACATCACACTCACAAACTTCTATAGTGCATACACGAGACTCTGTGATGCATATAGTAATTTAAATAGCACAAATACCAGAGAAGGTAGTACATATATAACACATACTAGCGCATATAAGTAATATAATAATGCAAGTAAGATGGCACAAAAAGGTCTCAAAATGGCCCAAAAACATTCGACCAAGTCTGAAAAATAAATTAAACACTTAAGCCAAAGTTGGACTTAATAAAAATAAGACATAAATAAGTCACACCATGAAATAAATTGAAAACAACACTAACAATCCATCCATCCAAAATTCACGGCAAGGATTTCTTGAAAAGATAATCACAAAATACAATAGTCCCCATAATATATTATTAAACTATATAATTAATTAAACAACAACATCAATTTTTTATCCTCGTAGACAATCTTTTACAAATAATTCATTTCACTAAAAAAAGAAGTAGATCTCCAACCCAGTATTAGAAGTTATGGAAAGACAACAATTTGATGAAGTGTAATCCCAACTCCAAGCTCCAAAACCAAAAATCCCAAAATCTTCAAACAATGCAAAAGTTCTCTAACCAAGCCACACCATGACAATCTCAGAAAACCAAATAAATAGAATTTCATTCAAAATCCACGGAACATGTCAGCCAATCAAAAATAATTAAAAATATAATATTTCATACCAACCCCTACCCAAATTCGAGGTAAGAAAAATATAAAATAATATTATTGAACTTACCTAAATATATCAACCAATAATAAAATAGGGTAGGTAGGGTAAATAATCAAATAATAGATAAATAATGAAACTAAATGGAAAATAGAAATTAAATAATAATAACCAAAAATAAAATATAAAAGCTTAGTAGAATAAACCCAATAAATCAAAGGCCCAATCAAAATAATCCAAAATAATATTTTCTTACCAACCATCTCGAAAATTAAAAAAAGCAATAATATAAAATAATATTATTACAATCTCCAACCTCACAGCCAATATTGAGAGATGGTAGTTAAGATAAATAATAAATAAATAATCGGTAGAAAGAATAAACAAGAATAAATAATAAATAAACCTATTAACCAATAAGTAAAATAGAAAGGGCTAATAAATAAAATAAATAAATCAAAAGCCTAATAAATTGTAAACCACAAAAATAATATATATAAGTAAATAAACAATAATTAATATTATCTCACAAACACAACTCCCAGAAAGGTCAATGATAACAAGGGGTAAGTAAATAAATAAATAAATACACAATAAACAAATAGTTAAATGTACGTATAGATATAAAACAACTACAACCAATATAGTTTAAACTGAATGCCATTACTATCTCTCACATACATAGAAAATATAATAAATAAATAAATAATCTTTCATTCATAATTATAAATGCCAAATATTATGATCCACAAAATAACATTAATAAATAATAACCCTCAATAACTAATTATAAAATTATATTAAAATACCAATGACATCCAATAATTTAATTTGTTATTAATAAACTATATAAGCCAATTAATTAATTAATAACTTAATTAACCAATAATCACAACTCCTTAAGACAACCCATCATAAGGTAATAAAATACCACAAGACAACTCTTACCATGAAACTTCTATTAGAATAATTGGTGGATAACTGAGAGGGGGGGCTGAATTAGTTGTCAATGGATTATATTAATCAAACCACTTTATAACCTTTAACCCAAGCACATAAATATTGAATACTGGAATAGCAGAACTAGATACCGGTAAGCAATTAAACTTAAGAATGAAATATAGAATTAACACAATGCAACCATACCACATAACACCATGATTTGTACGTGGAAAACTTGGTAAAGGGAAAAACCACGATGGGAAGCCTACCCACAATGAGATAATACTTTTACAGAAAGTATGTGATACAATAAGGGGCTTGTACATGCAAAAAGGTACACTTCCCAGAGCGTATTGCTTAATACAAATGAGTCGCATTGACTACAGAGAGGTTATAACCACCTCAATATAATTGGACAACAATCTAGAAGAATGAACTGCTAGTGATAGCATCTACTGTGCCTTATTACAGTCCCTGTTAAGCTCAATACTGGAGGCCTTTGGCCTCTTACATAAACCCAATTTGATCACCTATGATCATCCAAATCTTCTTTGCATATGATTTTTCATTCCATGACCATGACCATGATCTACAATGAGATCTTACATTAATTTATACAAACCCTAAGGCCTAGACCAATTTGGTCAGCCACCTAAAAGATATTACAATAAGATCATTACATACATCCATATTAAAATTATATGCCATGTTGACTTTAGCCAAAAACAACATTAACCAATCCATAAATCATCCTGGTTAAGTTACATGATACCGATCCATAACCTAGATAGGTACCGGACCTAATTTGGGTCCACCACACCAAAGAGATGTCTCCAATCATTCAAGGCATGATCAAGGATCACCTTCTAGATCTTGAATTCCATCTAGAAGCCTCACCAACACCACTTATGCATCCTATTAAAGATTCTCAGTAAGAGCTCTATCGGTAAAACCTTAAACCCTTACCAATATAGGCTTACTAGAGTGTATGATAGCATCCAATCATCAAGTCAATACCAACTGACCAAAAAATACTCCAGAAACATCAAAACATATTCCTTTGATCCAAACATGTCGATAGTATCCAACTAATAGTCCCTTCTGCCAGTAATACTAGTTCTTCTACTAGTAACCAAAATTTGTTTGTCGGTAACCAATCATAATAGCTAGTGTTGGCATCAATGATAAAACATCAATGCAACACATAATCAATTCTTTCATATTTCCAACAATTAAGACTGATAGGGTACCAACTTAAATATAGAGTGTAGAATGGGATTTCATGTCATCTTCAATCAACTTGCCATTGGGATGAAAACACGCTCAAACCTCTGAAGCCAAGTGGAGTAGATATCTAGTACTTGCAAACTTGTCACCACCAATACATGCACAACAACATATACCATAACATATATCATGAAATAGGCAGATAAGTGAAGGGGAATCACAATGTCATATCGTACTCATGAATGAGTGGTATGACATCATCTCTATCACAAACATAGTAGAAAACAGTCACAACAACCAAGCACTATCATCATTATAATATCCAATATAATCATGAAATAGGGTTAGTAAATAGTATTATACCATCAAATTATCATAAAGTACACTAAGCTATATCAATATGGTCTATCAATGTACAAAAAAGCAAGATGAATCAAGGAGGGGCACTACATATGTATTTTTTGGGATCCCTTCTAGATAAAGAAAATATGATATGGGAGTTTGGTGTTCTGGTTACGAGGTAGATCTTTAGATATTTGAATGGTTTAGATAAGAGAGAGTAGGCATTCAAAGCCTACTTCAAATCTTTTTGGAGTGTCAGTCTAGTATCCCCTGCTACCAGTTCTGCTAAATAAATTTCTTCCTTTGATAAGAGGAAAAGGAGAGAGTCTATGTCTAGGAGTGTCTTGAAATATAAGAAGAGCAAGAAGGATCAAAAAGAAAAAAATGTAATAATTGATGATCCTGAGTCTCCTGTGGCTAAGGGAGAGTTGGTTGTTATAGTGTAGGAAGTTAAATAATCTGATGATAAGTCAAATCTAGTAGAGATTGTTGGCATCACTGATGGAATAAGGAAAAATGGTAAGATGTGGATGAGTTTTGTTGAGTCAAAGAAAATTGAGAATTTTATGATAAATCATTTTGTTTAGAACAATGTCATAATAGAGTATGTTAGTAATATGCTTCCAAAATCCCTGTTTGAAATTGTTAAGAAGAAATTGTCTAAGCAATTTTTTGATGCTAAGGATTCAAAAGAAAAGGTGATAATATGTAGAGTTTATTAAAAGACCACGATGATGTGAAGAGAGCCCTATATATATGTATTGATGAGATGAAAGATTATATTTGCAATGCTAGCAGAATTTATACATATTCTCTCATGGCTAGTAGGTATAGTGAAGCATAAAGAAAAAACAGATGTTGTAGAGGATGAATTAAGTTTATTGGGTAAATCGTTTGATTTTCTAAGTGACAAGGATGGAGAGCAGAGGAAAAAGATAAATTCTCTTATGATTGAATTATTATTACTACAAAAACAAAGAGAAGAATTTTTGAGCATCTTCAGGAAGGTAAAGGAAATTGTTGAGGCAAAGTTGGATCATTTTTCAGCATTGCTTGATAGTGTAGTTGAGTATGAGAAGAATCAATTTGCTCTGGACAACTTTTCCCATGCTATTTATTTTTTGATAGAGTGCAAAAGTCTTCCAGTTAGAATTAAATTGGCTATGCATTCTTGGGAGGTTCTTATTCCTGAACTGAAAGAGAAGTACAAGCTAATATTTTTGAATAAGAGTAGTTGAAAATCCCTTGGGTTGGTATGCAATTTTGACATTCCTCTTTTTGTAGTTGAAAATGTGTTGGGTGAATATTTTGTCACCAACATATTGAAGACAAAATATATGTTTCACACACAACTATAATAAGACAAAGTCTCTCCTCTTAGCAAGGGGAGGTTCCCTGATAGATCTTGATACTTCAACAATTAAAGCTTAAATCCTCAAGGGTAAGCTTAGGTTCTATAATCCTCTTTTTTTAGAATTAACATTAATCCCTTCACTTGATACAATTCATACAATTTTCTTACAATAACTAGCCAATCTTGTATACAACAATTTAATTCAATCTATATTAACATAAGAACAAAGTAATACCTAAATAAATAATCTTTTTCTAACTTAACAATTAAAGATATCTTGCAGCTCAAATTATTCAAGATAACTTATTAAAAACTTGAAAATTATCAAGAAGTAGTCCAAAGTCTCTCACATAATTATTGTATTACAATAAAGCTCTAAATATGCTATATAGCATAAAGTTTATATCCACACTTAGAAAAGTCCTTCACTTACACAACACATACAATTATCATAGTGTAAACTAGAAGCACATATAAGTAAATGACATAAAAACATCCAATCATAAGCTACAATCCTTATCGAACACAAAGTTTGAAGCATAAAATTGCTTTCTTTATTCACTTGATTAATTTTCAACACAAGGGAACACAAAGTTCTACTTGCGACAAAAAAATCAGCATAATTTTGTTTAGCTTGCAAAAGATAAATATTACAAATGAATCTCCTCCTTTAATTGGGAAGGAATTGAGAAACATGTGGGTATAGTTGACTTATTGAACTACAAAGTCCAAAATATCTAGAAATTCTGCATAAGATGAAAGTGCATCTACATAAAAATTTGGAGTAAAAGAAAATGCAACTACATGAACCTAAATAGTGTAATGAAAACACTTTATTCTTCATTTTCCTCATAATTTGTCTTTTGGAATTCTTCAAATTTAGCTAGCGTAGCTTGCATCTTAGACTTGTCTTGTTTTGGCATCAAAACATTTAGCAACTGCTAAGACAAATTCAAGATCATGTGCCACAACTGGAAAGGAAGCATACTAGTGTAGACCACTTTCTATGAGGTTGGTCATTTTGGTAGGAGATTTCTCAACACATTCCAAGAAATCATTCACATCCATTTTCCCTATCTTTGTGTCCCTGATGAGGTCCACGTTGGTCTTGACAAAGCTCTCTGGAAACATACTTAGGTATTTCTGGCACTTTTACTTCATTTTTCTTCCTCTGAATTTACTTAGAGAAGGATCAAACATCTACAAAAAATTACAATATTTTCATCATGGGAGTTAAAAATCATCATTATATTGTCACCCTTAAAGTCCTAGAATGATGTCTGAAAGACCAAAAAAAATCCTTAAATAATAAGAGCAGAAAAATCTATCGAGTAGGTTTTAAAACCCGATCTACGCCTAGAGTGACTCATACTGGCAGATCAGGTTTTAAAACTTGCTCTTCTTATGTGTAGGTCAAAGGTTGTAGGTCGGGTTTTAAAACCTAGTTTTCATATCTACAACTCTAAAGATATAGGTCGATTTTTAAAACCTGACCTGTAGATCTACAAAAAACAAAACTGACAGGGTGGGTTTTAAAACCTGACCTGTCATCCCAGTGACATGTCAGGTTTTAAAACCAACCCTATCAATGGGGTAAGACACAATTACACATCAGGTTTTTAAACCCGATGTGATAGAGAACCTATAGGTCAGGTTTTAAAACCTAACATATAGGAAAACTCAAAACAACTGCATTTTGGGTTTTATAACCTAAAGTGCAGTTGAAGGATGAGACAAAGGACAAGACCAAGACATGAAAACATAAAATGATGCAAATAAAATATGTAAACCAACATGACTTATGAGGTAAGTCAACCAACTTTGCAAGAGGTGGGCTACGAAGAAAACAATTTTTGTAGGGGTTGTCCCACGATTCAGGATAGCTGAAATCAGTGACAACAACTTGCTTTGATTGGGGAATGACCTTTGATTATTGGAATGATTGAAGGGAGTAGAATCTAGAACTCTAAGTACCTTTATCATCCATTGGGCTATAAAGTCAAGCAACAAAGACATGGACGACAAGACTTATGCGAAGCAACCATTGAAAATAAGACAAAAAATTGTGCAATTGCACTTATTGAAAAAGGAAACTAACCTTACCTAAACTAACTAACCATGGAAACCCCCCAAAACGAAACCATTTATAGGCTCACCAAAGTAGCTACCTATCTTTATCAGCTTGCAATGTCTTCCATGATCATAAGAAACCATAACCAATAGAAGCATGAACAATTGTACCATATCTTGATGCACTACTCCTTGAAAAAGATGAACAAATTCACCTACCTCCTCAAATAAATCACACATTTTTCTACTCAAAAGTAGATCAATAAATTTGGACTGCTCTCGCTCAACCATAGATACATTCTTTATCTCTTCCTCCATTGTATCTTCATGCTAAGAAATAAGTGTGACTTTTGACATCTTGTCAGCTTCCAACCAAGCTAGATGTCATAAGAAACCATAACCAATAGAAGCACGAACAATTGTACCATATCTTGATGCACTACTCCTTGAAAAAGATGAACAAATTCACCTACCTCCTCAAATAAATCACACATTTTTCTACTCAAAAGTAGATCAATAAATTTGGACTGCTCTCGCTCAACCATAGAAGCACGAACAATTTTACCATATCTTGATGCACTACTCCTTGAAAAAGATGAACAAATTCACCTACCTCCTCAAATAAATCACACATTTTTCTACTCAAAAGTAGATCAATAAATTTGGACTGCTCTCGCTCAACCATAGATACATTCTTTATTCTTTATTGGATGCAAATAAAATATGTAAACCAACATGACTTATGAGGTAAGTCAACCAACTTTGCAAGAGGTGGGCTACGAAGAAAACAATTTTTGTAGGGGTTGTCCCATGATTCAGGATAGCTGAAATCAGTGACAACAACTTGCTTTGATTGGGGAATGACCTTTGATTATTGGAATGATTGAAGGGAGTAGAATCTAGAACTCTAAGTACCTTTATCATCCATTGGGCTATAAAGTCAAGCAACAAAGACATGGACGACAAGACTTATGCGAAGCAACCATTGAAAATAAGACAAAAAATTGTGCAATTGCACTTATTGAAAAAGGAAACTAACCTTACCTAAACTAGCTAACCATGGAAACCCCCCAAAATGAAACCATTTATAGGCTCACCAAAGTAGCTACCTATCTTTATCAGCTTGCAATGTCTTCCATGATCATAAGAAACCATAACCAATAGAAGCACGAACAATTGTACCATATCTTGATGCACTACTCCTTGAAAAAGATGAACAAATTCACCTACCTCCTCAAATAAATCACACATTTTTCTACTCAAAAGTAGATCAATAAATTTGGACTGCTCTCGCTCAACCATAGATACATTCTTTATCTCTTCCTCCATTGTATCTTCATGCTAAGAAATAAGTGTGACTTTTGACATCTTGTCAGCTTCCAACCAAGCTAGATGTCTTATAGAACATCCTCTTGAAAGGAAAAAATAGAACTCATTTTTTTATCACACCTTTATTGGCTATTTCCTCAACCACAACCTCATGTTGAATAGAATGAGTTTCCCCATGTGAGACAAGTAAAGACATGACTGCATAGCTTTCTTCATCATGTTGTTCAAAGAATTCAGATTTGGGAGAATTATCATCAAGACTTGAACAAAACTCCTCTATTATGCTTGTGAAAAGGTGTTCATCAAATTCCTTGTTAGCTTCTTCATGCACAATATGTTCAAGTTCATGACCTTGAAATATAAATACAGCCTTATCATCTTGTTCAACCTGACTGATACCCTCATGCATGTCCATCTTTTCATATCTCTTGATGTGATTGTCCCCCTTCTTTACCAACAACTTTCGAAAGTGGCCTTCAACCTCTTGTTGTGTATTGTCCATGGTATATGGCATGGTCTTTTATTTTTATTCAATAACTTTTTGGTACTGCATAAACTAGATATGAGAGTCACCAGCTATGTCTACTTCCCCCTCTTGGAAGACATTAGAGAGTTCACTTTGTTTAGATTTAGATTCCCCATTGTTGTATTTGCTGATGGTGCCTCAAGTACAAGCATTTTTGGTGGTGAAGGAATCTTTTCTTGATTTTTAACTACATAACTAGGAGCAGTATTTGGATATGGCCTCCTTGGAATGTATTTATAAGGAGAAGAGAATACACCTTAAGCTATTTTATTTTTGAGGGAAAGAAAATCATTAACCAACCTTTGCAGCATGGGATCTGTTCTCTTGGTAGACCATGATCCTAAAGAAGAGTTTTATTTGAATTAATTTGGCTCTATCTTTATCTTACTAGCAAGGATAAGATTATCTTCAAATTTTATGGCTAACCTTTGTGCGGCAACCAAATCTGCAGCAACATTTCTACACTAAAGAAAAATCACCTCTGGCAATTATCCAAGAAATATTTTAAGTTTCCAGCAATAGGTTGTGAAATAGTCGGCATGTGGTTATACAACTTGTTGAATTTAGCCACAAATTCTCGCATGGGCTCTTGTGGTTCCTTCTACATTTGAGTCAATTATGCTAAAAGTACATGCTCATCTTCAACGGGTTTTTATCTTGTCTCAAATCTTGTTTTAAGGGTAGCCTAATCTATGATAGAACTAGTAGGAAGATGATAGAACCAATTAGTAACTACACCTTGCAAGGTTTCAATGAATAACTTTACAGAAACATCTTCATGCTCAACCTTGAGAACACCACATACCATATAAAAAGTAGTGATGTATTCATCAGGATGTTGAGAACCATTACCCCAAAACAAGCAAATTATTTCTTGAATCTTGTGGAAGTTAATGTAGAGGAAGCATAAGGTTTAATGGACCAAACACATTACCCCAATGACCTTGGGCAGCCATCCTTGGTGGATTATATGGGTGAATTACAAAATGTCTAATAGCTGCGATAACCGCAACTTGCAAACTTGATGCCTCACTTAGAATGAGAGACCTTTATGTGTTGGTATTATGGATGACTTCATCATGTGTTGCATTAGTTTTGTCATTGATGTCAACACTTATCTTTCTAGAGGTCTACATTGTTGATTTGGCACTCTGGTTATATTGGTTTGTTGGAGAACTGGCACATTGTGGTCCCGGTATGGAAGTTGGCTTATGCACAGTCACCGATATATGTTTCACCGGCAGCTTAGGAAGTTGATGATGACTTGTTATCATCTGGAGATCATTTGGTTATATCAAAGACATGGATTGGATATTTGCATTTGATGTTTTGCATATTTTCCTTAATCAGAAAATAGGTCCAAGTTATGAACCAGCATATGATATCATGTTCCAGATCAGCACGACACATTTTGGAAATGATTTATTGATTGAATAATGTGTAAATGTATTGAGGCCGACATATTGTATTGCACCAAGGCTTATTTGTAATTGATTTAAATGTAATATCTTTTAGGAGCTAACCTAATGATGAGGTCTTAGGTTTTGTATAAATAATTGTAAGATCTTATCTGGAAGATGTATGAGTGCATGTGTGAGTGTGTGCGAATATTGAAGATCATTGTGAAGAGCGAAAATAAGAAAATCCTTGTGCAAATCACACAGATATTATTTGAAGGTTGAAGGAAAGGTTATGAAGGTGTTTGGCACTCATGGTCAGAGCTTAAACCAATACTGAATCCAACATTATAGATGCTATATTGAAGTAGTACATTGATTATTGGATTTAACCATCCAACTGTGTAGTCAGTGTGACTCCTAATTTTGTGATTGAGCAGTGAGCTCTAGGTAGTTGGCCTTTCTGCATGTGCAGACCCCATTATTGTATTCACTTACTATATCATCGGATTGTAGGTAGGGTTTCCCACTGTGGTTTTTCCCCTTACAGGGTTTCCACGTCAAAATATTTTTGTCATGTGTTGTGGATGTGTTTTTCTTTCTATTTCATGCATTAAGTTGTACTAGTATTAATATAACTGCTAATCTATTTTACTGACACTGGGTTTTAAGTTGGAATAATTTATTTTGGGTTATAATTTATTGACAATTGATTCACCCTCCCCCCTCTCAGTTGTCCTTCCCGGTTCCTAACACTATGGAGTAGGAGGAAAGCACCATGTACATTGTAAATGAGATCTTGTTTGTGAAGGCAAGAAAGAAAAACTATGCTGCTATAAAAACACAAAGGTAGGATCAACAATTCCTTTTTCTCTTTGTCCACGAGTATAACTTGGGTCTGCCAGATTAGTACTCTATGAAAATCAGCAACAAAGATATTACAATGGAAATTTTAACACTACAACCCAAAATAATTACACCAGTTGCAATTTTGAATCCTCAGGAAAGTCGCCAAAATGTTTCGTGAATATTTTGTCACCAGCATACTGAAGATAAAATATACGTTTCACACACAACTATGATGAGACAAATTCTCTCTTCTCAGCAAGGGGAGGTTCCTTGATAGAACTTGATACTTCAACAATTGAAACTTAAAGCCTAGGGGTAAGCTTAGGGTATATAATCCTCTATTGTTAGAATTAACATTAATCCCTTCACTTGATACCATTCATACAATTTTGTTGCAATAACTAGCCAAACTTGTATACAACAATTTACTTCAATCTATATTAATCTAAGAACAAAGTATTACGTAAACAAAGATACTTTTCCTAACTTACCAATTAAAAATATTTTTCTTCTCAAAGTCTTGAAGATAAATTATTAGAAACTTGGAAAGTAATTAGCAATAGCTTAAAGTCTCACACATAACTATTGTATTATAATAAAGTTCTAAATATGATACAGAACACAAAGTTTATATACACACTTAGAAAAGTCCACTTATACAATGCATACAATTAACATCAAGTAAACTAGAAGAACATATAAGAAAATGACATAAGAACAATCACTCATAATATACAATCCTTGTCTGACACAAATTTTGGAGCATAAAATTTATATCTTTATTCACTTGATTAATTTTCAACACAAGGGAACACAAAATTTCACTTGAGATAAAAATTTGGCAGAGTTTTGTTTATCTTGCAAATGATAAAATATTACAAATGAAGGTCCTCCTTTTATAGGGAAGGAATTAAGAAAATTTTGGGCACAATTGACTTATTCAACCATAGAGTTCAAAATATCTAGAACTTGTGCATAAGATGAAAATGCATCTACATAAAATTTTGCAGTAAAAGAAAATTCAACTACATGAACCTAAACTAACTAGTGTCATGAAGACACATTATTCTTCATTTTCTTCATCATTTGTCTTCTGGAATTCTTCAAATTTAGCTAGTATATCATGCATCTCAGACTTGTCTTGTTTTCACATCAAAACATTCAACAATTGATACGACAAATTCAGGATCATGTGCCACAAGTAGAAAGGAAGCATACTAGTATAGATCACTAGCTATGGGGTTGGTCATTTTGGAAGGAGCTTTATCAATGCATTCCAAGAACTTGTTCATGTCAATGTGCCTAATCTTTGTGTCCCTGATGAGGTCCATGATGTTCTTGATGGAGCTCTCTAGAAACATATTTAGGTATTTCTGGTACTTGTGCTTTATTTTCTTCCCTTTGGATTTACTCGAGGAAGGATCAGACATCTAAAATAATCTACAAAATTTTGATCACGGGAGTCAAAAATCATGATCAAATTGTCATCCTTAAAGCGTCAGAATGATGTTTGAATGACCCAAAAAAAAATCCTTCAAAAATAAAGGTAAAAAAATCTATAGATTGGGTTTTAAAACCTGATCTGCACTTAGAATGAGTCATACTAGCATATTGAGTTTTAAAACCCATTCTGCTTGTGTGTAGATCAAAGGTTGTAGGTTGGGTTTTAAAACTTGATCTACATATCTACACTATAAAGATATAGGTCGAGTTTTAAAACTCGACCTATAGATGTGCAGGAAAAAAAATGACAAGGTGGGTTTTAAAACCCGACCTATCATTCCAATGACATGGAAGGTTTTAAAACCTGACCTGCACCATTTGTAGACAAAACTAAACTTTAGGTTTTAAAATCCGATGTGCAAGAAAACTAAAAAACAACTACATTTCGGGTTTTAAAACCCAAAGTGTAGCTGAAGGATGAGACAAAGGACAAGGCCAAGACATGAAAAAAAAAATTACTCAAAGAAAAGATTCAAACTAACATGACTTATGAGGTAAGTCAACTGACCTTGAAGGATGTGGGCTACAAAGCGGACAAGTATCGTAGGGGTTGTCTTACGATTCAGGTTAGCTAAAATTAGTGACAACAGCTGGCTCTGATTAGGGAATGACCTTTGATTGTTGGAACTATTGAAGGGAGTGGAATGTAGAAATCTAAGCATCTTTATCATCCATTGGGCTATAAAGTTAAGCAACAAAGACACAGATGACAAGACTTAAACTTGTGCAACTGCACTTTTTGAAAAAGGAAACTAACCTAACCTAAACTAACTGACCATGGAAATCCCCCTAAATGAAACCATTCACAAGCTCACCAAAGTATCTTCCTATCTTTAGCAGCTTGCAATTCCTTGCATGACCATAAGAAACCACAACCAATAGAAGTACAAACAATTGTACCATAGTTTGATGCACTGCTCCCTGAAAAAGATGAACAAATTCACCTACCTCCTCAAATAAATCACATATAGTACTACTCCAAAGTGGATCAATGAATCTGGACTTCACTTGCTCCGCCATAGATGTATCCTTTATCCTTTCCTCCATTGTATCTTCATGTTGAGGAGCAAGTGTGACTTTTGACATCTTGTCAACTTCCAACCAAGCTAGATGTCTTATAGGACATCCCCTTGAAAGGACAAAAACAAAACTCCTTTTGTTGATTACACCTTTATTGGTTATTTATTCAACCATAACCTCATGCTAAATAAAATGAGTTTCCCCATGTGAGCCAAGTGAAGACATGACTACATTGCTTGTTCATTATGTTGTTCACAAACTTCAAATTTTGGAGAATTGTCATCAACACTTGAAAAAAAATCCTCTATTATGCTTGTGAAAAGGTCTTCATCAAGTTCCTTGTTAGCTTCTTCATGCACAATATGTTCAATTTCATCACCTTGAAATATAGATGTAGTATTCTCATCTTGTTCAGTTTGACTGATACCTTCATGGATGTCCATATTTTCACATCTCATGATGTGATTATCAACTTTCTTTACAACCACCTTTGAAAAGTGGCCTTCAATATCTTGTTGTGTATTGTCCATGGTATCTAGCATGGTCATTTCTTTTTGTTAAATGTCTTCTTCCACCTCTTGGAAGAGATTAGCAAGATTACTTTGTTCAGATATGAAATTCCCCTCTATTGTATTTGTTGATGGTGCCTCAATTAAAAGCCTTTCTGGTGGTGAAGGAAGCTTGTCCTGATTTTAAGCTACATAACTAGGAGTAGTATTTGGATATGGCCTCCTTGGAATGTCTTTATAAGGAGAAGAGATTACACCTTGAGCTTTTTTTCTTTTTGAGTGCAAGGAGCTTATTAACCAACCTCTACACCTTGGGATATATTCTCTTGGTAGACCATGATCCCAAAGAAGAGTTTTCTTTGAACACATTTGGCTCTATCTTTATCTTACCGACAAGCATAGGATCATCTTCAACTTCTGTGGATGATCGTTGTGCGACAGCCAAATCTAGAGGAGCATTTCTACACAAAATTGAAACTCACCTTTGACAATTGTGCATTTATAAAGAAACATTTTAAGTTTCTAGTAGTAGGTTTTGAAGCAGCCAAAATGGAGTCGTACAACTTCATGAATTTAGCCACAAATTTTTGCATGGGCTTTTATGGTTCTTTCTTCATTTGAGTCAATTTCCCTAAAAGTGTATGCTCATCTTCAGTGGGTTTGAATCTTGCCTCAAATATTTTTTTGAGGGTATCCCAATCTATGATATAACCATTAGAAAGATGACAAAACCAATCAGTAACTACGCCTTGTAAGGTTTCAATGAATAACTTTATAGAAACATCTTTATGCTCAACCCCAAGAATACCACATATGATATAAAAAGCAGTGATGTGTTCATCGAGGTGTTGAGAACCATCACCCAAAAACTTCTAAAGGGAAATGCTTTCTTGAACCTCATGGAAGTTCATGTAGAGGCGGCGTAAGGTTCAATGGACCAAAAACATTTTCCAAAGGACCTTGGGTAGCCATCCTTCATGGATTATATGGGGGAATTACAAAACATCTTATGGCTACGATAACCACAACTTGTAAACTTGATGCCTCACTTGGAATGAGCAACCTTTATGCAGTAGGAGGAAAGTTCCTTGTACATTTCAAAGGAGATCTTGTTTGTGAAGGCAAGAAAGAAAAACTATGCTTCTATAAAAACTCAAAGGCAGGATCAACAATTCCTTCTTCTCTTCACCCATGAGTATAACTTGGGTCTTCTAGATTAGTACTTTGATAAAATTAGCAACAAAGATATTGCAATGGAATTTTAACACTAGAACCTAAAAAAATTGCACTGATTGTGTACGAATCCTTAGCAGAGTTAGCAAAAAACTCTTGGGTGAATATTTTGACAATCATACTTTGCATCCTCTCAATCTACAACACTTAAGATGGACATCTTATACACCAACTAACACTAATTGCACAACAACCAAATGCATATACAAACTAGATACCTATTGTATATACAAGTCTGATACCAATTGAAGGAACATGTGTCAGTGAATACAACTTACCTGTCGGTCATGCTGCATCATCTCCCCTTTGATATGCATAAGTTATTCTCACCCCAATTTCCTGATACCAATTTTATCTTCTCTGATACCAAATGCATGTTATCCTATGCGGGTAACTCTATTGGTGGTCCAATTATGATTTTAATTAAGTACAAATTGAGTAGACATTGAAATACCTCACAAACATGGACCGATGAGTACATCCAGAGACTCAATCATATCAGTACAACCATAGACACTTGCACTCCCACTATGTCTACCATGTTTGATAACAATCATAAACCATGGCTATGAACTCCCCTTGAATCATACATCTCAGGTCTTCATTTCCTATCATATTCAAAACCAGATCTCCAATCTGCACCATATACCAATTGAGTTGTGCATATGTGATGAACTGATGATATTTTAGCTCCATGATATCCATCACAACTTATGAAATGATTTTATATAAACATAATTCCATACCGCATTACTGTCATGCCAAAATATTAAAGTATTGGCATTGTGTTTCCATTGATGTCAACCGAAATAGCATAAAGCAGGACAACTGCCATGGATAAATAGTTGATATGCTAATAGTGTTATCAATCTGCAGGATGGATAGTGAAGCCAATAGGTAAGCAAGTTAGAGTAATTGGTTTACATGTCCATATTGGGAACAAGGAATTGGTTAGTGGGTATGCATATTGATGCAGAAAAAGTATTATTGAGAAGTGACCAGTGAGTGATGAGAATTGGAAAGCATCTGACTGGTAGAGTTTGCTGCAGTTTGAGATAATGAAGGGTCAGCAGTTCAACCAATATCCTAGTGTGATGCCATCTAGCAAGACTCTCACCAAGTGAAGAGAAGGTTGACAGAAAGTGCATTGTTGCAATGAGAAAAGATGATATATGGAAAAGGTACTAGGACATATGTCAAGTTGGAGATGTATCCTCTCCTTAGTGAAGTTACATCATTATCAATGGGAGACATATATTTTCCTCCACCGTTGTTTATCAGTGAAGTGCAATTCTCTATTCTTCCCACTGGTAAGGGGTAATACTGATCTTATCTTCCAATATGCAAGTAATAGAGCATATCTCTCTGATATAAGACATAAGAATTAAAGATAGGTGGTTGAAGGATCACACCAAATCAACCAGTGAAACACTATGTTGCCTTGGGTGCATGAGATCAGAGATATGCATTGGATCAACCAGGTAGATATGATGAGTTTCTAGTACAGAGAAGGAATGATATGTTTGTCACTTTGACAAACCATTTGATAGGAGAACCTATCAAATGATGAAGAAGGCAAGGCAAAGCAGTTCGAGACACAAAATGCAATCGGATTGAAGATGGAATTTGTTGAAGATTGATGAGATGGTATCATGAAGGTGGTTGCTGGTAAGTATGCCAATCGGTAAAGTTGATAAGGTGCAGAAGTGAAAGGCTCCCATCTATTTAAGATGCACATGAGGTAGGTTGGAAAATGTGTAGACTAGTTTAGGTTTTCCACCAAAAGAGAAGCAAAGTGCAAGGTTGAAGACAAACCGGTTAGGGTATAACCGATAGGGTTTGTGAACTGGTAGATGAATTTGGTTGTAGGGTTGGTTGGTGATCTCATTTGGACTGACATAGAAGACTTAGTAGAGGTGGATGTTGACTATCATGACATGTAGGAGATAGGTGTCATGCATATGGTGGCCGGTGAAGAGTTGCCGGTGAGGTAGGTGGTGAATGGTTGACATTAATGTCGATAGCATGTTCTATGGGTCAAGTGTAGAAGGGTGTGGCTTGAGATTGATTAGAGGACAAAGATCTGATTTGATGACTTCATGATTGAGGTTGAGTGTCTAGGTGTTGATCAGTGTAGGTGAAGCTATCTTCATGATCACTTCATAGGTGTTTGACAAGTGCAGACCGAAGGAGGTGTCATGTTTGCCAAATAGGGCAAATGTATTTTGAGTACAGCAGGATTGGCATTGTCTAATTGATCTATTATAGGTGGTAGATCTCAGGATAGAGATATATTTGGATTTGGTTTGCCTTAGGGTCAATGAAGAATCCTTAGCGAGCCAATTTTTTGAATGTCGGTCATGGCTGGAAAACTCAAAGATAAATATGCTGACTCATGACTGTTTTTTGATGATGTTATAGGCTGGGTGATGAAAGATAGAAATTAAAAGAGAAGTAGAGCATCCATCGACAATCACAGAGGATATTGTGTGATTGAGGGAGAACCAGTTAGAAGAGGTGAAATGGCAAGAGTGAGGCAACCTATAGATTTCCATGAAGTGTGACAGAGGTGTGCACTAGTAATGAGAGAAGCGATAGAGTACATCCATAGTAGATTGCAAAGAGAAGAGCACAATGAGAATCAAAAGAGAGCCAGTAAGGTGAGAATAGGTAGTAATTAGATAGTAGACAATTGCCTGAGTGAAGAAGAATGGAGGTGGCCAGTAGCAGTATGATAGTGAGAAAAGAGAACCGGGAATGAATTGCATAGAGGAGAAACAGTGGACAAAATTGCATGAGATTACAATTTTTTTTGTAACAATGAGATTACTTTTGTGTTTGATATATGATTTTGTAATCATTGAGTTGGAGCTCGATGCAAGGGTTGGTTCTCCTTGGGTTTGTGCTCTAAAGAAGGAGAGATAATCCTTTGGTTGGTGCCCTAAATGTTGTAACTAAGTGTTTCATTGTGAGTTTGGATTGGAGCAATAGTCTCTAGCAGCATTTCTCACCTAGGCTTTTCCCATCTTGGGTTTTCCTCGTACATTTGGTATTATGTGATTTCCCTTTTATGTGTGCTTCCATTTGTATCATTCTTCCATCTAATTGGTATGTTTTCTTTATGTTAGGTTTGTTAACTAATATACACACATAGGATAGAAAAGGGAAAAGTTTGGAAACCATAGATTCACCCCCCCTCTCAGTGGCATCTTGTGTTCAACAATTGGTATCAGAGCATAGGTTCCCAGTTGATAAGCTTTCTCCAGCTTGGGTAGATTTTGGTATTTGAACACAGTTGTTTGTTTAGTGTGACTCCCTACTCTTGTGTTTGATGGTTCAAAATTTTTGGTTTGGGGTCATAGGATGGAAGTCTACTTGTCCTCCTTTGGGTTTGATGTATGGATGTCAATAGTAAATGGATGCTCAGGTGAAGTCAGTCCTCCCACCGGTCCTGAAGTAGAAAGGAGATGTAAATGTAATGATGAAGCTCTGGAGGCCATACTCAGTGGGTTATCAGGTGATGTTTCCTCATAGGTGGATAGATGTAGATCAACAAAAAGCCTATGGGAAAAATTGAATAAACTTTATGGCAATGAACCTTGCACTGCAGAACTAGTTTATGGAAACAAGGAAAGAAATGAAGCACATGTGTCTGCAAATGATAAACACAGATGTTTTAGCAGTAGTAGAAATGTTGAAGAGGAAACTCACCTCTTTTTTTCTCAAAAATTAGAAGATGAGAGGCACACAATAGAGAGTGATCATGCAGATCATTCCTACTAGCAAGATGTGTTTGGCAGTGATAATGAAGATGAAGCTGAAGTTGATCTTGAATGTGAACTAGTAAGTGCATTAGAAGAGCTGCAACATGTTAGAAATGAATTTAAGAGGTACAAAGATTTAGTTCATGAAGAATGCAAATGGTTGAGAACATGTATTAAAGAATCAAATAATAATATCTACATATTGACATCTCAATTAGAAGAGGCTGAAGGAATGACTAGTGAATTGAAATCACTTTGATACTAAGGAGAGAAGATGTAAGGAGTTGCAGCTAGAAGTGGAGACAAAGGACAAAGAATGCCAAGACCTAAAAGGTGAAATGGAGAACATCAGGAAAGACCTTGAGAAGTGTCAAGATGAGCTCGAGGCAAGGATCCAGTATGATGGCAACACTACAGCCTTGGACAAAATGTTGAGTAAACAAAAATACTCCAGGGATACTGGAGGATTATGATATGTTGCCAGTACATGCTCCACAAGAATGGATGTCTCCCACAAGGACATTCATTTTGTCTCCTCTAATGGAGATAACAAGGTTCAGACCTTCACAATCTGAAGTGCACCAAGAAATAAGGTTGACCTAACTACATCTGATAAGGACATGAGGCTAAAATTGAAGACTGGTGCAACAAGAAGAAATAATGCAGATCCTAAAGGAAAAAGAAAGTTGAGAGAAGATAGGTTCAATGGAAACAAGAATGCAAGAAGGCAGCCTAAAACATTCCCCATCGATGGAAGACAAAGAGATGTTGCAACCCAGAGGAGTAGAGGTGAAGAAGCCAAACTGGTCCAATCACCTCATGTTTGGCAGGATGACTTTATAAGTAATGAGTCTCTATTCTTTGGTTATTGTTTTTCTTGTAAAGGATATGGCCATAGGGAAGAGGAATGGAAAATAATGTCTAGGAATAGAAAAGGTGTTCTTCCTAGGAATAGAAATTTAGTTTGTAAAAGATGTAATGCATTTTGGCATAGAACATCAGAATGTAGAAACATGCATAAGCTCACCCCCAATTATGCTAACCAAATTCTATTGGCTACTTCAAGAAATATGAACTATATATGTTATAAATACATGAAGAAGATGATTCATGCACATGACAATCAACATAACAACTATTCCCAAAGGATAACTGTACCTGCAAAATCAAGAAGTCAAAATGGTAGTAGGCTACAGTGGCATGACCCTAAGAAGAAGATCAAATCGGTCTGATAGAAGGTCTGCCAATCGTCCAGTTGGGTTGAATGCAGTATGCTTTTATGACTTGATGTATTCAGTCATACTACAGAACTTGGTAAAGCAAAGACCTATCAGTAGAAGAAGATGAAACCCTCTCTACTAGATACAAATGAGAAGAGGAGGGAATCCAAGCAGGTATGGAGGAAGAAGGAAGAAAACATGACCATGGACTGATACTATGCATTGAAAGCATAGGTGATATCTCCTAAAGTTTAAAGGAGATCTAGATCCTTAGGAAGGCTACATGTTGATTAGATCATTCACCCTTGAACATTGAGAAGGACAAAGATTAAGGACAAGAAGTTAGTGGCATGGGGGAGAAGTTGAGATGAGTGAGTGTGTGCAATTAATATCTTGGCTACACATTCACATGGGTGAGATGGATCACTATTGCAAGTGTCAAAATAGGATGTGACACCAAAAGGAGGGCTAGTGGACAAAGTATACTAGCATAGATACTGGATTGGTACCGTAAACTGGCATGTGTAGTATGTTGTCAGTAGGGACAGTTACCGGTATTGAATAATATGTGTTGCAATACATTTTGGTAACATTTCAGTGGCTCCAATGGCCTTGATAGATGAATTTATATCTCTGACTAGTACATAAGTAGTATTTATTGACACACTTTTCAACAATTGGTTGATTTTGCAATTGGTATAATTGGTTTCAATTCTCTGGTTCAAGTGCTTCTAGTTGAGAGGTTGTAGAGCATAGTGGTAAAAAGAGAAGAAGTAACCAGTACAAAAGGGGAAGAGAGAGCTTGTAGTATATCAATTGTCAAGACCCTTTGCCATTGTTGTCAAAGGGGGAGAAATAATCTGTAGCCTAACGGATACTACATGTGTTGACATCAATGCCAAAGGGGGAGATTGTTGGCATTGTGTTGCCATTGATGTCAATCAGAATAGCATTAATTAGGACAACTGACATGGGTGAATAGTTGATATGTTGACAGTGTTATCAACCAATAGTATGGATAGTGAAGCCAATGTTAGGAATCCCATAGATACTGAGAGGGGGGGTGAATCAGTATCTGACCGATGAATGGAATTTCTTAACTTAAAACATGCAGAACATAATATAACAGTGTACCGGTATACAAGAAATAATGCAATAAACAAAATCAAGAACATCCACATGAAAAGCACACCATAACACAATATTTTAATGAGGAAACTCAGTGTGGGAAAAACCTCGATGGGATTTGTGACCCACAATATTCACTCACTGGCCAATAAGAGAATATTACTTACAATAAGGGCTTGCACATGCAGGAAGGCCAACTACCTAGAGCTCACTACTCAATGGGAAGTCTCACTAACTTACAATGAGGATTAGACAAATCCAATAACTTGTACTGCTTTACAATAGCATCTTCAATGCTAGATTCAGTACTGGTTCCTGCTCTATTCTTTACATATACCCCTTAACCTATATTTCACACAATAGGTCTGCCTAATATTTTCCTTATACTTCTATCCACTTCTTTATGTCAACAATGATCTCTTTTATATATAAGAGTCATTTTACAATTTTCCAAGTCATCTTACAAAGTTTTTCAATAATAAACAAAATATAATTAAAAAAAATCCTGTCGGCCTCTATGCCGGTATACTTCCTTTCTTCTGTGCCAGTGCCGATGTCCTAAGTGCTGGTGTAGAGTGTGATCTGCTGATGCCGGTATAATGTCTTTGCCAGTGCCATAGGATTGCAAGATTGCCATCACTGACAAAACCTTCAATCACATACAATGTCTCATTGGAGTGTGCATATGCCAATAATCTCCCCCTTTGGCATTGATGGCAACACTAATGAGAAATTTCAAAAATGATCCAAAAATGTGAAGTCCAAGAAAAAGTTACCAAAAATGTGTGTGCTCCCCCTGAGCATATGATTCCTATGATATTGAATTTTGTGTGCTCCCCCTGAGCATATGATTCCTGTGATATTGAATTTTCTCATCCTACTACTCCCCCTTTGGCATCAATGACAAAGGTTGTCAAGATGTCAGTAGAGTTTGTAGTTTCAACCTTGTAACTATGTGGTTACAATTTGAAAAAGATCTCCCAAAATCAATTTTATACTATCCATAAACTTTTTGCTATCCTTTATTGTTGTCTCTGTTTTCTTCACTATACTGGTGAGATGCTACAAATGCTCTGTCGGTATTTTCTTTCCTTGTAGTAATGCCTCAGATACTTCCTTCCGTAGAGATGCTAGATAGTCCAATCTTGGACTTAGCTTTGATCTCAAATGCTTTGCCTTATTTACTATTCTTTCTTTCTCTCTTTCCAATTTAAGTAGTTCTTCCTCAAGATTTGTTATCTTCTCCTCAAAAATTGATAGTGTATCAGGTGAGTTGACAAAACTATCTGCAAGTTTATTGATCTCATCCTATACCTTGCTCATTTTCTTGTCTATATCTACAGTCAAAAAGTTTGTTTTACAGGTATCTTTGTATAGATTTTTGTACTCTTTCAACAAATTACATAATTCTGATAGAAGTGTGTCAAAATCTCCGTTACACTTCTTTATTTGCTCATCAAAGAATTTTTGTTTTTCAATTTCTACCTTATCCTTCAATGTCTCTTCCTTTATTTTCTCAATGTTTTCTGTGATATATTTACACAGTGTATCAAGTTGTCCTAAAGAATATTTGTTATCTATATTACAGTTAGGAGCAATTACCTTCAAAATTAGTATGGTATCATCAATTGCTTTGTAAGCTTGTGAGTTGTAGTCAGTTATTTTCTTGATTGAATCTAATAGTACCTCAGTCACATTAATTGATTTGTATCCTAATGATGAATCAACAATTTGAGTACCGGTGGAAGTAACCAAGCTTGTATTGACCTCTAGTAGGTCTGTTTGTGTCTGCATTTCTTTAAGCAATGGTTTTTCTGCTTCACTAGTTGCCAGTGGCACTGTTTCCTTATGTACCTGTTCTTGTTGCTATTCCAAAGCCTTTTGCTCTATTTGTTCCTCTGTTTGTTGTGTTGTCTCAGTCTGTGTCTAAGTCTCTACCTTTTTCTCTTTATCTTATGTTGGTTTCTCCTGTGTGTTATTAGTTTCCTTAGCTACCGGAGGCTCACTAGCCATATTAGTCTTATCAGTTGTATCTTTGTCTACCACTATGTTGATCTTCTGAGTATCAACATCCACAGTATATAAGACTTTAGGATTAGGATTATTATCCTCTACATCCATACTCTCAACTATCGGTTGATCATTTGTAGTTGTTGTTTTTACTAGTGGAGTAATTAAAGGAGGTGGAGGTAAGTTGTCTCTAACCTTGATACTAGGTGGTCCACCAACTTTTCCTTTCCCCTTGTCTCTATCTTTCTGATAAACTTTTATGGGTTTGGGGTTCCTATATTCTTCTTGTTTTTCTTTCTCAACTAGGAATATGTCCCATCCATCTTCAGTTTCTTTAGTCACCTCATTTACTCTTCCAACCATTAAAGCAATGTGCCGGTGTACAGTAGAAAATACTATCCTATTGGCTTGAGCGATTAGGTCATCAATTTCTTTGGGAGAGTTTACCGGATATACAGCAAGTAGCTTTTCAATTTTTATTTTCTTATCCAGTTCTATTACTTCTTGTCTTCTTGCTTCTAGTCTTTTGAATAGTTCATCTAGAACTTCATTGACTACTTCCATTAAAAACCTCTTATACATATCCATGTGCAATATAACACTATTTTCAACTTGCTCTTTTTCATCAGCTGTTAAGGTGTCATATATTTTCTCTATGTTCTTCAATTTGCCTTCCTGTGTGATTTCATTCAGTAGTATATCAAGAGGGGCCAAGTCTTTGTTTGTCCTCTTCTTCTTCTTGGGTGTCAGTTTCTTCTTTGGTGTGGCCTTTCTTACCAGAAATCTCACTGCTTGTTGTTTTTGCCTTATCCTCCTGGGTGAAGGTGTGGTTGCCGGTGAGGGATCTCTTTTTCTTACAACTCTTTTGAAAGTTGCAGGCATGTCTCCTTCCGAAGAAGTACCTACTAGTGATAGGTGAGTTTCAGGTTGTGGAGTTGCTAACTCATCCTCTGTTATACCTATTTTCTTTAATACATCTTCTTTGATGGCTTTTGCCTATCTAGAACCTCTTCTCACAACTACTTCAACATTTTTCACTCTTTTCTTAGATTGTATTTGACTTTCTATGGTTTCAGCACTACCAAATACCTCTTCCTTAGGTTCATTTGGTGCTTCCAGAATTGCTTTAGCATAAGTTTCAACTATGTGATCATCAGTCTCATAACCCATTTCTATTACCCAGATTGTTCTAGGGATGACTGCTTCCATCCAGATTTCATCTTTCTTGATTACAAAGCATATTTCATCTTTGTATTTGTCAACAATCTTTTGTGATAACCTTATTCTTTTCTTCATTTTGGCCTTTAATGCTTGAAAAAAGTCATGAATATTGTTTTCCTTGTCTTTTCCCATGTTATTGAATAGTTCTGTTAACTGTTTGCCTACAGGTATATCATATCCAAGTTCTTTGTAGCCTATACCGGGAACCTATTTTGTTATATGTAGCATCAGACATACTAACAGATTTCCAAACCTGAAAGTTCCTTTCTTGTCCTTCTTGATCTTTCCAAGGTTGTCAATTAATTCATCTTTTAACCATTCACATACATCAACATTTGCATTATCTATGACCATATAATAAGCACTCTTAATGCATAAACTTGAAACTGAATTGAGTCTATTTGCATGAGTAGATTTATACCCTAATATCATGCTGATGAATCTCACATTAATGTCTGTTACATCATTAACTATTAGGGACCTCTTGTTGAATGTTGCACCAGTTAGGTTTATAACTAGGTCATTGGAAACTTTCTTGGTTTTATCTGGTCTTTTACCGGTGGTTGGTAACCTTGTGATAGCTTTCACATCTTTCTTGGTGATTTTGTGGACTACATCTAGCCAGAAAAACTCACCATGTACCCTACTTAAGACTATCCTAATCACATCCTTGGGAAATTCAGGAATGCTAAGGATCTCTGTAAATCCTAGGGTCTCAATGATTTTGTGTTCATCTTTTACATTACTGGTTTTATCAGATATCATAGTTTTAAACATGGTTTTAATTTCTTCATCTCCTAGTTCCTCAATGTTGCAATGGATGTACATTATGGGGTCTTCAACATAAACAACTCCCTTAGGAATTTGAGAAAAAGCACCTAAGGTATCATCTTTCTTTGCTATCTTGGGAACCAACTGAAATATGGACCTAAGTCTTTTTATGACTTCAACAATAGTAGGGTTCGCTATATATTCAATTGCAGAGGTGGATGCCATGATTAAATACCTTTTACTACCTTTAGGATGGATGATTGCTTGGAGTGTTCTTGCTTCTTGCTCGAAATGCCTTACCTCAGAATCTTTGCACTCTTTGTAAATTTGAAATCTCGGTGAAATGAAATGGAGCCAAAACCTTAATTTTATAGTGTCTATTCACCATCTACCACATTAATGGCATGCCGGTTATGTATTCACTTAACATTGTTTGCTGGTAATAAGTAATTTTCAACTTCTTATCTCTAACCGAGGGAATAATAATACATGTGTCATTAGATTGCCAAACCCTCAAAGAAACTTTCTTCAATTGGATGAAGAACTTCCTGCCAGTGGAGCACTACTCTGTCCTTCCGGTGAAGCATCACTCTATCCTGTCGGTGAAGCATTGGTTTGTTCTACCAGTGGAGGAGTATTCCCAATATTTAGATCAGCTTTTCTAATCCATTGTTTTGAGAATTCTTGCTTAACCTCTTCAACTTTTTCTTTACCTTTCAAGCTAGAACATTTGTTGTCTACCGGTGTTCCTTTTCTTCTACAGAATTTAGCAATATACCCAATCTTGTTACATGCATAACAAGTTACATTATTCTTCTGAATAGCTTTTCCATAACCTATGTCGATTTGTGTTTTGCATTGATTAGATAAATGAACAAATCTTCCACAAACATAACATCTCACATTCATTCTACAGTTTTCAGAGTTGTGACCAACTTTGTTGCATTTAGAACATTGACCAGTGGGTGTGTTGATATTCTGATAATTTATAGATCTACATTCATTTTCTCTATGACCATACTTATTATAGTTAAAGAATTTTCCATTGAATTTGTAAGCATTAGGTTGTCTTACCAGTTTGCTATGATCCTGAGTATTTACAGTACTAGAGCTTTCACCAATTTCAAAGCCAATTCCAAAAATGTCACCTTTAGGTTTTTGATTCTTTAGCAAGGTGCCAAGTTCCTTTGAGCTTTTCTTGAGTTTTTCTTTATGTTGATTTGTAGTTTCTAGTTCTCTTTCTAAGACTTCCTTTTGTCTCATCAGTTCATTTGAGTCATTCTGAGTATGCATCAGATCTGTCTTCAACATGTCATTTTCATAGATAAGTCTTGTGTTCTCATTTGCTGCATCACTTAGTCTTCTAGTCAATTCTTCTTCATTCTTCTTCCTATCCTCAATCTCTTTGCAAAATCTCATAGTCATATCATGCATGTCATTCTTTGTTGTCATGATCTCTTGTTTCAACTTGCTTATCATATTATTAAGTGATTCCTTTTCATCATTCTCATTTTGCAATTTTTCACAAAGTTCTCTTCTCTTATTTCTTGCAACAGTAAAATTTTCTTGAAGTGCCTGAATGATATTCTGAGCTACCCTTAAATCATCTTCTAGTTTGATATTTTTCAATTTCTCTGCATCATAGTCTGTAAGAGCTCCTTCAAGTTGCTTCATTAGATTTTCCATCTTTACCGGTGTCAAGATCTTCCTCAAGCTATTAGGCTTTTGGAAATAGAGGACCAAGCTCTGATACCAATTGTTAGGAATCCCACAGATACTGAGAGGGGGGGGTGAATCAGTATCTGACCAGTGAATGGAATTTCTTAACTTAAAACATGCAGAACATAATATAACAGTGTATCGGTATACAAGAAATAATGCAATAAATAGAATCAAGAACATCCACATGAAAAGAACACCATAACAGAAGATTTTAACGAGGAAACTCGGTGTGGGAAAAACCTCGGTAGGATTTGTGACCCACAATATTCACTCACTGGCAAATAAGAGAATATTACTTACAATAGGGGCCTGCACATGCAGGAAGGCCAACTACCTAGAGCTCACTGCTCAATGGGAAGTCTCACTGACGTACAATGAGGATTATACAAATCCAATAACTTGTACTACTTTACAATAGCATCTTCAATACCAGATTCAGTACCGGTTCCTGCTCTGTTCTTTACACATACCCCTTAACCTATATTTCGCACAATAGGTCTGCCAAATATTTTCCTTATACTTCTATCCACTTCTTTATGTCAACAATGATCTCTTTTATATATAAGAGTCATTTTACAATTTGCCAAGTCGGCTTACAAAGTTTTTCAATAATAAACAAAATCCTGTCGGCCTCTGTGCCGGTATACTTCCTTTCTTCTGTGTTGGTACTGGTGTAGAGTGTGATTTGCTGATGCCACTATAATGTTTTTGCCAGTGCCATAGGATTGAAAGGTTGCCATCAATGACAAAACCTTCAATCACATACAATGTCTCATTGGAGTGTGCATATGCCAACAGCCAATAGGTAAGAAAGTTAGAGTAACTAGTTTACATGTCAGTATTGGGAAGAGGAACTAGTTAGTGGGTATGGATGTTGATGTTGAAGAAGCATTATAGAGAAGTGATTGGTGACTAATTATAACTGGAAAGTATGTGACTGGTAGATCTTGCTAAAGTATGAACTAATAAAGGGTCAGTAGTGCAACCAATATGCTAGTATCATGCCATCTAGCAAGACTCCCACGAGATGAAGAAAAGGTTGACAAAAAGTGCATTACTATAGTGAGAAAAAATGACATATAGAATAGGTACTAGGACATATGTCAAGTTGGAGAAGTATCCTCTTCTTAGTGAAGTTACATCATTACCAACAGGTGACATAGATCTTCCTCCACTGGTGTTTAGCAGTGAAGTGCAGTTGTCTATTTTTCCCATCGAAAACTAGTAATACTAATCTTATCTTCCAATATGAATGGAATGCAACATATCTCTTTGATATAATACAAAAGAATTAAACATAGATGGTTGAAGGCTCACACTGGATCAACTAGTGAAATAGTATGTTGCCTTCGGTGCATGAGATCAGAGATATGCACCAGATTGACCAGGTAGACATGATGAGTTGCTGGTATAGAGATTGAATGATCATATGTTTGTCACTTTGACAAACTAGTTGATAGGAGAACCGTTCAAATGATGAAGAAGGCAAGATAGAGAAAGTGCAGATAGAGAATGCAACAAGATTGAAGATGGAGTTTGTTGAAGATTGATGACATGGTGTTATGAAGGTGGTTGTCAGTAAGTATGTCCACTGGTAAAGTTGAAAAGGTGTAGAAGTGAAAGGCTCCCATATGTTGAAGATGTGCATGAGGTAGGTTGGCAAGTGTGCTGACTAGTTTCGGTGTTCCAATAGAAGAGAAGCAAAGTGCAAGGTTGAAGATAGACCGGTTAGGGTATAACCGATAGGGGTTTGTAAACTGATAGATGAATCCGGTTGTAGGGTTAGTCGATGATATTTTCTGGACCAACATAGAATATTTAGTAGACATGGATGCTGACTATGATGACAAGTAGCAGATATGTATCATGCATATGGTGTTCTATGAAGAGTTGTCAGTGAAGTAGGTGGTGACTGGTCGAGATTAATGTTGATAGTGTGTTCCACAGGTCAAGTGCAGAAGGGTGTGGCTTGAGACTAATCAGAGGATAGAGATCTAACTTGATGACTTCATCATCTAGGCCAAGTTTCTAGGTGCTAATCAGTGTAGGTGAAGCTATTTGTGTGATCACCTCGTAGGTGATTGAGAAGTGCAGACCGAAGGAGGTGCATTTTTGCCAAATAGGGAAAACCTTTTCTAAACGCAGCAAGATTGGCAAAGGCTAATTGATCCATTATAGGTGGCCGATCTTTGGACAAGGATATGATTGGATTTGGTTTTCCTTGGGGTCGATAAAGAAACCCTAGAGAGCCAGAAGTTTGAATGTTGGTCATGGCGGGAAAACTCAAGGATAAATATGCCGACTCGTGAGTGAAATTTTTGATGATGCTATAGGTCGGGTGATGAAAGGTAGAAAGTAAAAGAGAAACATAGAATCCATCAATAATGATAGATGAGATTGTTTGATTGAGAGAGAACTGGTTAGAAGAAAGTAACCAACAAGAGTGAGGAAACCGATACACTTCCATTATGTTTGACAGAGTTGTACACTGATGATGAGAGAACCAACAGAGTAGAGCCATATTAGATTGCAAAGAGAAGAGCACAGTGAGAATTAGAAGAGAACTGATAAGCAAAGAACTAGTAGTAATCAGATAGCAGACAATTCACTAAGTTAAGAAGATCAGAATTGGCCAGCAATAGTGTGGTATTGAGAAAAGAGAACTAAAAGTGAATTGCATAGAGGAGAACTACTGGAGATAATTGTATGAGAGTTACAAAGTTCTTTTGTAACAAGGAGAATACTTTTGTATTTGATATATGATTTTGTAATCACTGAGTTGGAGCTCGGTGCAGGGGTTGGTGCTCCTTGCATTGGTTCCCTAAATGGTGTAACCAAGTGTTTCATTATGAGGTTGGATTGGTGCAGTAGTCTCCAACAACATTTCTCACTAAGGTTTTTCCCATATTGGCTTTTCCTCATACATCTGGTGTTATGTGATGTCCCTTTTATGTTTTCTTTCATTTGAGTCATTCTTCCATCTAATCGGTATGTCTGCTTTATGTTAGATCTGTTAACTGGTATACACACATAAGATAGAAAAGGGAAAAGTTTGGAAACCACTGATTCACCCCCCCTCCTAGTGGCATCTTGTGTTCAACACAAACTAGTTAGCACAAAAAGATGCATGCATACATCATCAACTGTCAGGCCAACATATGTCATTTTGGTCTTTCCCAATACCTATTTGAGACATAATCACTTCAATCTATGCAACCACAATTATTGCAATAATTGCAGACCTCATTGACTTACATAACCTGCAATACTAGTTAGTATCCATAACGGTAACATACTGCACATACTGGTTTCCTATCCCAGTCCATCATCTGTACTGGAGCACCTTCCTCTAACTCCTGTCTTCTTGTGTCAAGTGCATATGAATCCAAATAAAAATTAGACATCCATTAACACATGCAACAATGATCCATCTCTCATCTGTAGGTGTTTAGCCAAGGAATCAACTACACACACTTGACATCTCATTTCCTTCCTTTATACCAATAGTAGCTTGTCCTTCCACTTGTCCTCTTCCACTGAGGGGGTGAATGATGTGGCTAGTATGTAACTCTCCCTAAGTTCTTGTATCTCCTTTAAGCCTTAGGAGATATCACCTATGCACTGAATACATAGTGCCAATCTATTGTCCTACTCTCTTTCTTCTTCCTCCATACCTTCTTAGTCTTAATACTCTTCCCATTTTCAGTCTTGGGAGGAGGTCTTACCTTCTTCTACCAAATTGTCCTTGCTCTACCAGATTCTACTGCATGATTGAATGCATTGTTGTAGAAGCAAATTGTGTTCATACTAAACACATGACTAGAGAATGTTCTATCATACTAGTTTTACCATCTTCCTGTAGTCATACTATTGTAGCCAACTATCAGACTAGTCAAACTCTTGATCCTACAGGGACATTTCTCCTTTGGTTCCATACAGGTCTTTGTCTCTCATATGCTCTATATCCATTTTCATATTGAGCATAGTTGCTACATCAGCTGCCATATGACTGCAAGTTCATCCTTCTGCAATTATGACTTCTATGGCCAAAGCCATTACACCTCCAAAAGACAACAATATTATTTCTAGGAAGAGCAAACAAACTATTCCTAGACTTCACTCTGCATTCATCTACTCTATGGCCATATTCCTTGCATGTAGAACAATAACTAGATAAAGAGAGATTGTAACTTACAAACTTGTTCTTCCATGCATGTGGAGATCTTATCGGTTTAGTATCTCCATTTCTATTTTTCTAGAGATGGATCTTGGGATGTCCACACTCTTTAGTTCTTCCATATAATCCCTTCTTCTCCCACACTTGCTTTGTCTTGGGGAGGTATCATTTCCTTATCTTCTACTAGTAGGAGGTCTTCTTTGCTATCTTCTTTTGTTCATGATTCTGGTGAAGTTGTCTTCTCCCATCTTTCCTTTTCCTTTGGGATCAACATAGTTCCTTCTTCTTGGAACACTAGTCTTCACCCTTAGCTTCATGTCTTCACTGATTGTGGTTAGATCAACCTTCTTCCTAGGAGTATTCCAAATTGTGAAGGTTTTGTCCCTTATTATCTCCATTAGAGGAGACAAACATAATGTCTTTGTGGGGAGCATTATTGTTGGTGGAGCATTCACCAACACCACAACCTAAGCCTTCAGTATCCTTGGAGTGTTTTTTCTTTTTCAACATCTTGTCCAAGGCATCACTACTGCCATCAAACCATATTCTTACCTTGAGCTCATCCTAACACTTCTCAAAGTCTTTTCAAAGATTCTCCATATCTCCTTTTAACTGGTGATATTCTTTGTCTTTTGCCTCTAGCTCAGATGCTAGATCATTACACTGACACTCCTTGGTGTCTTCTTTTTGAGTCTTCAACTCTGAGATACATTTCTTAGATTTTTCAAGGCATTTGATCAACCAGTTTTGTTCCATGTTCACTACATTCTTGAACAACTTGTATTCATTCCTCACTCTACTACGTTCTTCGAGTCCACTTACAAGTTCTCCTTCAAGATCTACCTCGGGTTCATCTTCACTATAACTCTCAAACACATCTTGTCGGTAGGAGTGATCTACGTGATCACTCTAAGATGTGTTCCTCTCATATTCTATCTCTTGAGCCTTTAAGAGGTGAGTTTCCTTTTCATCATTTCTGTCGCTACTAGCAGATCTGCCTTCATCATCTGCAGATGCATGTGTTTCATTTCTTCTCTTACTTCTACAAACCAGTTCTACAGTACAAGGTTCATTTCCATCAAGCTTCTTCACTCTATCCCATACACTCTTTGCTAATTTGCATTTGTCCACTTGTGAGGAGACATCATTGGGTAGCCCACTGAGCATGGCCTTCATATCTTCATCACTACATTCATTTCTCCTTTTTGCTTTAGGACTAGTGGGTGAACTAACTTTACTAGAGCAGCCATTTACTACTGACATCCATACATCAAACCCAATGGAGGATAGGTAAAATTCCATCCTACGACTCCAAATAGAAAATTTTAAACCATCAAACATTGGAGTAGGGGGCGACACTAAACAAACCATTATTTTCAAATACCAGAATCTACCCAAGCTAGAGAAAGCTTATAAACTGGGAACCTATTCTCTAATACTAATTGTTGAACACAAGATGCCACTAAGAGGGGGGCTGAATCAATGGTTTCCAAACTTTACCCTTTTATATCCTATGTTTTTATACCAGTTAGTAGATCTAGCATGAAGCAATCATACCAGCTAGATTGGAGGATGACACAAATGTAACCACACACAAAAGGAACATCACATAACACCAAATGTATGAGGAAAACCCAACATGGGAAAAACCTCAGTGAGAAATGCTGCTAGAGTCTACTAGTCCAATCCAACCTCACAATGAAACATTCGGTTACAACATCTAGGGAACCAACACAAGGAGCACCACTCCTACTTTAGGGCACCAACCCAAGGAGCACCAACCCGTCATTTTAGGGAACAAACCCAAGGAGCACCAACCTCTGCACTAACCTCCAACTCAATGATTATAAAACATATATCAAATACAAAATTTAATACCCGGTTACAAATGTGTTATGTAACCTCTTCAATCTTTCTTCTTTGTTGCAACCTTACCGGTTCAACCTCTACCTCTTCTTTGTCAATACTCTCATCTCTCTTGGTTCTCTTTCTCTCTATCACACTACTTCTAGCCACCACCGATCTTATTCACTCTACTAGTTCTCTGCTATCTGATCACCGTCTGTTCTCAGCTTACCAGTTCTTCTTAGATGCTCGCTCTTCTCTTCTCCTCTCTGCAATCTTCTCTACTGGTTCAATCACCACCGGTGCACATCACTTCCAAACTCAATGACAATCAATTGGTTACCTCACCCTTTCCGGTTGATTTTTTGATGGACTCTCTAAATGGTTCACACTTGGATTCTTCTCACTTAATCAGTGTCTCTCTCTCATTCAATAGAAACCGATCTATTCTTCTATTTTCATGTTTATACTATGCCTTCCCACCAAATTTACATTCAAACTTCAAGAGTACTAAGGTTCCTTTATCAACCCTAAGGCAAACAAATCCAATCAGATCTCCTTCCAGAGATCAACCACCTGGAATAGATCAATCAAACTCCGCCAATCCCACTACATCTTGAACACATTTTCTATATTTGGCAAACATGACACCTTTTTCGATCTACACTTGTCAAACATCATGACACGATCATGTAGATAGCTTCACCTACCCTAACCAACACCTCAACACTCTGCATCAATCATGAAGCCACCAAATTAGATCTCTTTCCTATGATTATTCTCGAGTCGCACCCTTATGCTCTCAACCCATGATTCACGCTATCAACATTAATGTCGAATAGTCACTACCTACCTCATCGATAATGCACAGTCCAATGGTTTGACACTTGGACTCCATGTGGCGTCTCTGTCAGCATCCACCTCTGTTTAGTCTTCTAAGTTGGTTTAGACAAGGTCTCTGACCAACCACACAATCAGATTAGTCCACCGATTCTCTAACCCTACTAATTATACCCTAGTCGATCTGCCTTCAAACTTGTACTTTGTTGTTCTTCTAGTGAATCATATTTACCAGTCCTCACACTTGCCAAACCACCTCACACGCATCTTGATTAGATGGGAGACTTTTACTTTTGCACCTATGCTTACTTATCGATGGACATGGTTACCGATAACCAACATGATGACCGATTCTCCTATCAACTGATTTATCAAAGTCACAAACCTATCCTTCTTTGTGTCGGCAACTCATCATGTCTATCCAGCTGATCTGGTACATATCTTTGGTTTCATGCACCTGAGGAAACTTAGTGTTTCACCGATTCATTCGATGTGAGCCTTCAATCTCCTTCCTTTAACTCTTATGTCTTATCTCAGAGGACTATAATGCATTCCATGCATAATAGGAGATAAGCTCCATTTATTGGTGGGAGTGGATCCTTGTCATCTGCATCTGGCATTTCACCAATATGGCTTCCCTATTTGAGTAGGCATATCTTCAAACAAGAACATGTGATCTGGTTGGCCAAACTCACTATTAGTCTTATCTTCACCCTATGATATCTTCTTCATTCGGTGACTGCATCTTTATCTTTTGGGAGTCTTGTTGTTTTATATCCAAACATCCAACATCCAACATCCAACATCATACCAGCTCTGTGCTTCTACATTAGGTCACCCTATTTTCTTACTTGTCAGCTAACAAAAATACTTTTCCAACATACCACTTACTAGGTGTTATACCATATCGATCTCCAATACATGTCTTCAACACAAGTCAACACCAACTTTTGTACTAGTGGCTCCAATGACCATTATGTTGGATGACATTCTCTTCCTTACCGGAGACCTTTTTATACTAGTTGACATCAATGACAACACAATACCAACAATATCCCCCTTTGGCAATGATGTCAATACATGTAGTATCTGACATACTCTAGGTTCTCTCTCTCCCCCTTTGTGTGTGCTACAGATTCTCACACATGTAGTATCTGGCATACTACAAATTCTTTCTCCCTTTTGACAACAATGGAAAAGGGCACTAATAGGGTTTTTCTCTCCCTCTTTGTCTCTATTGGATGCTTCTCCTCATTTAAAAATCATACTTTGCATCCTCTGAATCCACAACAATTGAGATTGATATCTCAGACACCAACTATCACTAATTTCTTAGCAACCAAATGTATATACAAACTGAATACCTATTGTATATACAAGTCTGATACCAATTGAAGGAACATGTGTTAGTGAATACAACTTACCTACTGGCCAAACTCCATCATCTCCCCTTTGATATGCATAGGTTATTTTGACCCCAATTTCCTAATACTAAGTGTTAAAGCTAACACTGATACCAATTGTATCTTCTCCAATACCAAATGCATGTTCTCCTTTGCAGGTAAATCTCACAGTGGTCCAATTGTGATTTTAATTAAGTACAAATTAAGTAGACATTGAAATACCTCACAAACATGGATCAATGAGAACATCCAAAGACTCAATCATATTGGTACAACCATAGACACTTGCACTCCCCTTGTGTCTAGCATGTCTAAAAAAAATCAGAAACCATGGTTGTGAACTCCCCCTGAGTCATACATCTCAGGTCTTCATTGCCTATCAGGTTCAAAACCAGAGCTCCAATCTACACCATATAATAGTTGAGTTGTGTATATCAGATCAACCGATAATATTTCACGTCCATGACATCCATCACAATGTATGACATGATTTTATATGACCATAATGCCATACCACATTACTATCATGCCAAAAAATCAAACCAGTTATCCCAAAAAGATACATGCATAATGCCATACAACATTACTACCAGGCCAACATATGTTATTTGGGTCTTTTCCAATACCTCCTGAGACATAATAACTTCAATCCATGCAACTAGAGTTATTGCATTGATCCTAGACCTCATCGACTTACATAACCAACAATATCGGTTAGTATCCATACCGGTAACATACTGCACATACCGGTTTCCTATCACGATCCATCATCTCTATCAGAGCACCTTCCTCTAACTATTTTCTTCTTGTGTCAAGTGCCTATGATTCCAAATGTAAATTAGTCATCCATTAACACATATAGCAGTGATCCATCTCTCATCTATAGGTGTATAGCCAAGGTAGCAACTACACACACTTGCCATCTCATTTCCTTCCTTTATACTGATAGTAGCTTGTCCTTCCACTTGTCCTCTTCTACTCAGGGGATGAATGATGTGGTCAATAAGTAATTGCCCCTAAGTTCCTATATCTCCTTTAGGCCTTAGGAGATATCACCTGTGCATTGAATACATAGTGTCAGTCAATGGTCCTACTCTCTTACTTCTTCCTCCATACCTGCTTAGTCTCAATACTCTTCCAATTTTCAGTCTTGGGAGAAGGTATTACCTTCTTCTGTTGAATTTTCCTTTCTCTACTAGATTCTACTGCATGACTACATGCATGGTTGTAGAAGTAAATTGTGTTCAGACCAGCCACAAGACTAGAGGACTGTAAAGCAGAAAATCGCGATCGAACCCTAGTTGCTCTCCCCTCTTCCAACTCCAAGGAGAGAAAAGGGAGATTCACTAGGGTTGATGGTTTTCACTTAAGGGAGAGACTTTACATTCAAAAGAGGGGTTGAAACCCACAAGATCCAATCCCACACAATGCAAGATTGGATGCTAAATGTGTTTTAAGGGTTAAGAAAGCAAGGCTACCCTCTTTTGTAAAGAATGTTGATAGAAGAATTAAGCTAGGAATGCATAGAAAGTGAGAAAGATTCGCTTATAAACTGAGATAGGGATACAGTATGAAGCTGCGGACCTAGAATTAGTAGTAAAATGTCGATACGGCGCTGTCCTGCAAATTTGAGCGAAAGTTACCGGGACGATGGCGCCCGGCGCCACGGTCCTCCGAAAAATCCGCGAAACGAAAGGGGATCTGTTCGTCTCTGCACAAGGATTCCAGATCTTCAATTTCAGCCGCGTACCTGCAACCTACACACAGAAAAGCGAAGACGATTGGGGGGTTAGGGAATAGGGGTTTGCCTTTAGGTCAAACCCCAGTTTTGGAATTAACCAAGAAATGAGCAATGCTGTAAATGTAAATGTCTGTAATGTAAAACAAGTACTAATACCTTGTTGTAAGGATGTTTGTATCCTTATGTGAGAAGGTATAGATGTTGTATGTTGTATGTTGTAGTAGTATGTAGTAAGTGATCTCCTCTTCAATGGTTGAATCCTTGTCTTGAATGCAACACTTAGCCTTGAATGGAGACTTGAAATGATCAATTGCTTGAAGGAATGCTTGAATGCTTGAATGCTTGAGTATAATTTCCACGCTTTTTCCATCATATCAAATGAAAGAGGAAAATGTAGTTTATATACTTGTCAATTAGGGCTGATAGACTGATTTTCCCGACCTTAGGCCGACCAGGAAAGACAATTTCCAATTTGCAAACTAAAAAGACCCGAAGTCCCATAGGAGACCGGGCCCAAAATAGGGCCAGGGACTAGGGCGCTGGGCGCCATGGTCCTAGGGGACCAGGGCACTGGGTGCCCTGGTCCTGAAGGACCAGGGCGCTGGGCACTCTGGTCCCACCTCCCGGGACAACAGGGTGCAAAGGAGGTTCAGGCCAGGGTGCTTGAAAATGCAGTTTTTGGTGTCATGAGCAAGTTTCGGGGTCTCCATTCAAGTTCCGTGTTGCGTCGCCATCGTGAAGACCGAAATACAGTCGAAATTGCAAGTGTCACAATTTTAGGATGCTACATTTAGCCCCCACTTTAGCGAGAGTATAAGCGTACGCTCATACTTCCGGTAAAGTACAAGGAAACAATATTGAAAGACTTTCACCACGTCAAGGAGGCAAGATACACCAAGCCCCCAGTGGACTAAGGATCTTACGACTTCGATTGACAAAGTAAAAGGGAAGATCACGAGGGAGAATCATCATTGTCAGCAGTAAGGTTCCCTCACTATGAGTCATGCAAGAGAAATACCAAAAATTTTCAAGGCAAAGCTGAGTTCTCCAAGAAATTTTCATGTATCCTGAAGGGATAGATAGGGTGTATGCCCCCCTACGTTAAAGCGATCGCACACGCCTCAATGGGGGTGATTGTTTTAACATAGTGATACACATAAGAAATGAGAAAGGAAAGGAGCACGTTATCGCAAGGATTTAGCCCCCAAGTGTGAGATAAACCCAAGGATAATAGACACAAAACACAAAGCACGAGGTGACTTCGCTTTCCTCGGGGTCAGTATGCTGTATGATAATTCATGTATATCATATGTATGTATGCATAATTGTTCTTCATTCCCCAATCAAGGAAGGTCACCTAGAAGAAGGGAACACATGTGTCTTTTGAGTCAACATGAGAGAGACCAAAAGAGATCTCAATGCTTTTCATCATCCTCAAGTAGACAACACTAAGGACAACAAATAGAAGAATGAGAATAACATATAGAAGAAGTAACACAAGAGAGAAGGAGAGAATCTGCTATGCTAATGTAACTAGTCTAGCACGTCATCTACCCCCCGATCTTGCTGATCAATGTTTCGGGAAGGTAGGGAACATGCTAGAGGAGGAACATCCAACACAGTAGATGGAGCTATCACAAGATCCAAACAAGGGCTATGTTCATATCCCAAGCCACACTGTTCTTGTCTAGGAGCTAGGATAAGTGCTTTAGAAAATTCGTTAGATAAATGGTTATCAATATCAACAAGTTCATATTCACTATCAGAAGCAAGAGAAGTAACATTTTCATCATGAATAACATTTTCATCTATATCATCATCAAGATTTATAAAAATAGGATCTTTAACTCGTACAGGATCAAGACCATCATGCATCTTATGTTTAGGAGATTTTGGAGAAAATGGAATAATGCTTGTTGAAGGTGTTTTTGGAGATTGCAAAGTTTGAGAAGTAGCTGCTTGAGCTCTAAGACAACGCTTTCGTCGGTGTTCACGTGCAGAACGATTTCGTCTAGTCTTAGTAGGAAGTGGAGAAGATTGAGGAGGAGGAATGTTCTCATCCTTATCACTTGGGTGTTTAGGTTGTGGTCTCTTAGGCTGGATAATAGGAGAAGAAGAAGGTCTCTTCTCTCTATAAAAAGAAGGAGGAGGAACTGCTCCATACAAAGGAGGAATATTTGGTTTAGGAAGGAGACCTAGTCCATCATGACGAGGAGGTATAGGTCTACTCTTAGAAAGTTTATTAGGCATAGACATAGTCACATCCATAGGGATGGGTTGGGAATCTTCTTGAGGAAAGACATTAGTTTTATCTTTCAAAGGAAGAACTTCCTTCTCAAGAATGATAGGAATATCAAGTTTAGGTGTTCTAGGTTCACTTAGAGATAGGATCATATCTGTTTTCCACTTTTGATAAGATTTGAAAAGATGATCACTTTGCGGAGGAAGAGATTGGAATTGTTTAGGCCAAAAGTAATCAATAGGAACGCTAGAAGTTCTTTCAGCTGGTTTAAAGAGACTATGATTGACAGTAACAATTTCACCATTATGGGGAAATTTCAAACACTTATGAATAGGAGAAGCAATAGCTTTCATGGAAGATAGCCAAGGATAGCCAAGCTTCACACGAAATTGTTCGGATGAAGGAATAATAGCAAAGTTCACATCAAGGGATTTGTTATGGACCTCAATAGGCAATGTAATAGAACCAATTGCAGGAGAAGAAAATGCATCAAATAGTTTCACAATCACATCTGTTTTGTCATAAATTACTTGATTCAATTGCAAAGTAAAATGAAATTCTTCAGTAATAACATTAACCATGCACGAAGGATCAATAAGCACTCCATGGCAAGGTGTATTCTTGACTTTTGCAACTATGTATAAAGGACCATCAGGTGCCCTAATGGTTTCACTGGGATCAAATGTGATGGAAGGTTCTTTAGGGTTTTCTTGCTGCTCTACAAAGTTAATCACATTCGGAGTCATAGACACAAGACCATCAGATGAAAGAGAGGAATCATTAGTCTCAATCACATTAGAGGTATGAGAAGGTAATGGATCAGTGAAAATCTAAAGATTTTGATTAGGAGGAGCTTCAGATGTATTGCCTTTATCATTCACTCCAGAAATAGAAATAGTATTATTATCAATCAAATCTTGAATTTTACCCTTTAAAGAAAAACATTTTTCAGTATCATGCCCAGGCTGACGATGAAATTGACAAAAAGCTTTGTTATCAAAATAAGGTGAAGTAATCTTTGCAGGATCAGTTTGCCTTATAGAAGGAAGAGTAAGCACATTTTGTTCCAATAACTTATTCATAATACTATGCAATGATTCATTCAAAGGAGTAAACTTTCTTTCTCTCTTGAAAAACTTAGAAATAGGAGACACACCTGATGCTGCATTCACATTGTTGTTGATGATGTTTTCATTGAATTTGATGGAATCTCTGTTCGGTTTAAACTTTCCAAATGGTTGTTGACTGCTATCACCCTTATCACTCGGAGCCATAGGATGTGATTGTTCCATTTGACTCACAGTCAGTTGATAATTGTGAAGAGTTGGGCACAACTGTTGGAAAGAAGTAAACTCAGAAAATAGGAGTTTGTCTCGAATATCTTTTTGTAAATTAGAAATAAAGATTCTTTGAATATCATTGTCAGGCACTGGAAAAGAAATTTGAGCATACAAATGCTTATATCTACCAATGAAATCAGTCACTTTTTCTTTAACACCTTGTTTACAATGCATTAAATCAATCAAAGTAACTTTAGGACTTATATTGTTTTGAAATTGTTGAATGAAAGCATTTGCAAGTTGTTCGAAAGAAGTAATAGAGTAGGAAGGCAACGAGCAATACCATTGTAGGGCTTTATCTCTTAATGTTCTAGTAAATAGTTTTGCAAGCAACCTTTGGTCATAAGCAAAATCAGTACATATTGTTTGAAAAGTCTTAACATGTGTTAGAGGATCACCTTTACCATTATAAAGCTCCAAATGCGGGATTTCAACATGTTTAGGAGGGATAGCTCGAACAATGTCAAGAGAAAGTGGGCTCGCAACATCAAATGTGGGCACACTAAACTTAGATTGATTCATAGAGGCAATTTGTTGCTATAAAGAAGAGACAGTTTGTGCAAGATTGTTAATGGTCACTTCAGTCGAAGAGTTCATATTAGACGTGTTGGATTGTGATGGAGGTGTTATGTTATTGAAAGAAGGTAAAGAGTAAGGTGGTGGGACTCTATGATAATTAGTCATAGGAGATGATTGGATAGGAGGAACACTACAAGGAGGAATGGAATGGTTGAATGAATTGCCCCCTTGCATCATGTTCATTTGTGGAGATGTAATAGGAACACTCATTGAAGGGACGAATGAAGAAATCGGATTGAATGAAGGAAGAGGGTTAATTGAAGAGGAAGGATTGCCCCCATGACTGGTGATCACAGGAGGAATGTCTTGTGTAGAATTAGCCATTATGTTTGATGTAAAGGTAGGTATGCTAGCAATAGAAGTCATCAAAGGAATAGAATGATTGACTTGAGTAGGAGGTTGTGTATAACCCAAATTTTCAGCACAACTCTTCATAGGAATCACATTCGAATCCACAATGTGTGCAATACCATGCAAAATATCAATTCCATTCTTATCACTTTGAAGCATACATTTTAGACCCTCAATTAAAGGAAGAGCTTGACTATCAAGGTATTCTTGAGACATCCATTGTCGAAAATCGTCAAATTGGTTATCCAATTTCGAAAGTTGTTCTTCAGAAACCTCATGGAGAGCTTCTTCATCATTAAGAGGATTAGAGGAATTACCCATGTCCTCGTTAAAAAGGCTATTCAAATTAGGTTCCATCTCCTCAGTAGTTAAACCTCGGAAAGACTTAATTCTACAGCTTCGTCTAACGGGAATAGTGTAAGTCGGGCTTATTGTTGTAAAACTCATGCACTAGAGAGAGAGAGAAAGTTTTGAATTTAGAGGTAGCAATTTTCAGTAAAATCAGCCAATCTTCTGGATTTAAGCTATTAAATACAATCAGGACAATCTCCCAAAATTTCAGAAAAAATGTCAGGGACCGTGGCGCTTCGGAGTGCACATGGTCCCAGCAACTTTTTTCGAAATTCGCAGGGATGAAAGTTATGATGATTTTAGAGATAATCTGAAAAAATTGAGTGATTTTACGATCTGTAGATAGGCCAAATTAAAGTTGCAATCTCAAAATTGAACCCTACCAAGATTGTCGAAAAATGCAAAAATTTGAATTTTGAAAAAGAGAGGGAAACTGAAATTTTGAATGTTATGATTTTAGAGGGAATGTCAAGAGCAATGCAAATTTTGAAATTTAAAAATTGACTCAATTTCAAGCAAAATTCAATTTTGAAAGAAGAAATCAAAGTTGTTGTAATTAAGCACTTAATTTCAAAAGTCACAAATTGTAAGAATTTGAATAAAGCACTGAAATTTCGAATGAATGATAACACACTTTTCAGATTTAGGACAGTAAGAAACACAATTTTGACACAAATTTCAATTTCGATGATTTTTGAATGATTAGAAGCCTTAATCCAAGCAATCACAAGACCAACTTTGACTGTAATTTTGAAAGTGTTAGATTTGATAAAATCAGCCAAAATTCTGGATTTTAGCAGGAAAATACAGTAAGATCTCGCTCTCGAAATTTCGGAAAAAATGTCGGGGACGATGGCGCTCGGAGTGCACACGGTCCTCGCAAATTTTTTCCAAATTTTCAGGGATGAAAGATATTGTGATTTTATTGCGGAATCCAAAGTTACAGCCGATTTGGAAATATTTTGATCAGTGAAATTGTCGGACAAAGGTTGAATCAAGAGGGTTTCAAAAATTAGGGTTTTAACACTTAACCACTTAATTTTAAAAATTAAAGCATAGATATGAATTGATAATTTGTAATAGAAGGGTAGATCTGAAACAAGCATTAACATTTAGACATTTCACAAGCTTAATTACTAAAAAGAGAATTTAGGGTTTTTATGCAATTAATCTCTAAAATTTTACAAAAGATCAACATGGAAATGTAATCAAGGAATCCAATTTTCAGATCTAACCATGAATAATCAGAAAGGATGTTCACATCGGGTTCACCAAAATGTAAAGCGGAAAATTGTGATCGAACCCTAGTTGCTCTCCCCTCTTCCAACTCCAAGGAGAGAGAAGGGAGATTCACTAGGGTTGATGGTTTTCACTTAAGGGAGAGACTTTACATTCAAAAGAGGGGTTGAAACCCACAAGATCCAATCCCACACAATGCAAGATTGGATGCTAAATGTGTTTCAAGGGTTAAGAAAGCAAGGCTACCCTCTTTTGTAAAGAATGTTGATAGAAGAATTAAGCTAGGAATGCATAGAAAGTGAGAAAGATTCACTTATAAACTGAGATAGGGATACAGTATGAAGCTACGGACCTGGAATTAGTAGTAAAATGTCGATACGGCGCTGTCCTGCAAATTTGAGTGAAAGTTGCCAGGACGATGGCACTCGGTGCCACGGTCCTCCGAAAAATCTACGAAACGAAGGGGGATCTGTTCGTCTCTGCACAAGGATTCCAGATCTTCAATTTCAGTTGCGTACCTGCAACCTACACACAGAAAAGCGAAGACGATTGGGGGGTTAGGGATTAGGGGTTTGCCTTTAGGTCAAACCCCAGTTTTGGAATTAACCAAGAAATGAGCAATGCTGTAAATGTAAATGCCTGTAATGTAAAACAAGTACTAATACCTTGTTGTAAGGATGTTTGTATCCTTATGTGCGAAGGTATAGATGTTGTATGTTGTATGTTGTAGTAGTATGTAGTAAGTGATCTCCTCTTCAATGGTTGAATCCTTGTCTTGAATGCAACACTTAGCCTTGAATGGAGACTTGAAATGATCAATTGCTTGAAGGAATGCTTGAATGCTTGAATGCTTGAGTATAATTTCCACGCTTTTTCCATCATATCAAATGAAAGAGGAAAATGTAGTTTATATACTTGTCAATTAGGGCTGATAGACTGATTTTCCCGACCTTAGGCCGACCAAGAAAGACAATTTCCAATTTGCAAACTAAAAAGACCCGAAGTCCCATAGGAGACCGGGCCCAAAATAGGGCCAGGGACCAGGGCGCTAGGCGCCATGGTCCTAGGGGACCAGGGCACTGGGTGCCCTGGTCCTGAAGGACCAGGGCGCTAGGCGCTCTGGTCCCACCTCCCGGGACAGCAGGGTGCAAAGGAGGTTCAGGCCAGGGTGCTTGAAAATGCAGTTTTTGGTGTCATGAGAAAGTTTCGGGGTCTCCATTCAGGTTCCGTGTTGCGTCGCCATCGTGAAGACCGAAATGCAGTCAAAATTGCAAGTGTCACAATTTTAGGACGCTACAAGGACCTTAATTCTATCATACTGGTTTGACCATCTTCCTCTAGTCATGTATTGTAGCCAGGTACTGGAACTGATGGACGTCTTGATCCTGTAGGGACATTTCTCTTTTGGTTCCATGTAGGTCTTTGTCTCTCATATGCTCTATATCCATTTTCATATTGAGCATAGCTGCTACACCGACTGCCATATGACTGCAAGTTCATCCTTTTACAATCATGACTTCTATGGCCAAAGCCATTACACCTCCTATAGAAAACAATTTTGTTTCTAGGAAGAACATATTATCTATTCATAGACTTCATTCTTCATTTTGTTCTTCCATCTTATCCCTTCTTCTCCCACACTTTCTTTGTCTTTTGGATGGTAGCATTTCCTTTTCTTCCACCAGTAGGAGGTCTTCTATGTTGTCCTCTTCTGTTCTTGCTTCCAGTGAAGTTTCCTTCTCCCATCTTTACTTTTCCTTTGGGATCAACATAATTCCTTCTTCTTGTAGCACTGATCTTCATCCTTAGCTTCATTGCTTCATCGATTGTGGTTAGATCAACCCTCTTCTTGGGATTATTCCAAACTGTGAAGGTCGATCCCTTGTTATCTACATTAGAGGAGACAAATAGAATGTCTTTGCGGGGAATATTCTTGTTGGTGGATCATTCACTGGCTCCACAACCTAAGCCTTCAGTATCCTTGGAGTGTTTTTTATTTTTCAACATCTTGTCCAAGGCATCACTGCTGCCATCAAACCGGATTCTTACCTTTAGCTCACACTGACACTTCTCAAGGTATTTTTGGAGATTCTCCATATCTCTTTTTAGCTCTTGATATTCTTTGTCTTTTGCCTCTAGATCAGATGCTATATCATTACACCAACACTCCTTGGTGTCTTCTTGTTGAGTCTTTAACTCTAAGATACATTTCTTTAGATTCTTCAAGGCATCTGATCAACCAGTTTTGTTCCACAATCGCTAGATTCTTGAACAACTTTTATTCATTCCTCACTCTACTAAGTTCTTTGAGTGCACTTACAAGTTCTCCTTCAAGATATACCTCAACTTCATCTTCACTATCACTCCCAAACGCATCTTCTTGGTAGGAGTGATCTGCGTGATCACTCTAAGATGTGTTCCTCTCATCTTCTATCTCTTGAGCCATAAGAGGTGAGTTTCCTTTTCATCATTTCTATTTCTACTAGCATATCTGCCTTCATCATCTATAGACACATGTGTTTCATTTATTTTCTTACTTCCACAAATAGGTTCTGTAGTACAAGGTTCATTTCCATAGATCTTCTTTAGTCTATCCCATAAACTCTTTTATGATCTACATATATCCACTTGTGAGGAGACATCATTGACTAGCCCACTGAGTGTGGCATTCATAGCTTCATCACTACATTCATTTCTCCTTTCTACTTCAAGATGTGTGGGAGGACTGACTTTACTAGATGAGCCATTTACTATTGACATCCATACATCAAACCCAAGAGAGAAGAGGTAGACTTCCATCTCACAACTCCAAATAAAAAAGTTTGAACCATAAAACACTAGAGTAGGGGGTGACTCTAAACAATCCAGTGTGTTCAAATAGAAGAATCTGCACAAGCTGGAGAAATCTTATCAACTGGGAACCTATTCTCTGATACCAATTGTTGAACACAAGATGCAACTAAGAGGGGGGGGTGAATCAATGGTTTCCAAGCTTTACACTTTTTTATCCTATGTGTGTATACAAGTTAGTAGATCTAACATGAAGAAAATATATTGGTTAAATAGGAGGATGACACAAATGCAAACACACACAAAAGGAACATCACATAACACTGGATGTACGAGGAAAACCCAACATTGTTAAAACCTTGTTGAGAAATGTTCTTGGAGTCTATTGATGCAACTTAGCCTCATAATGAAACATTCAGTTACAACATTTAGGGAACTAACCCAAGGAGAACCACTCCTACTTCAGGGCACCAACCCAAGCAACACCAACCCAAGGAGCACCAATCCCTACACTGACCTCTAACATAGTGATTACGAAACATATATAAAATACAAAAGTTAATACCTGGTTACAAATATGATCTAACCACTATAATCTTTCTTCTCTGCTTCAACCATACAAATTTAGCCTCTACCTCTTCTCTGTTGGTACTCTACTCTCTATCAATTTTCTTCTATCTCTATCATACTGCTGCTAGCCACCACTGGTATTCTTCACTCTGTTAGTTCTCTACTATCTGATCACTGTCGGTTCTTCACAGATTCTGACTATGCTCTTATCTTCTTTGCAATCTTCTCTATTGGTTCAATCACCACTGGTGCACTTCACTATTAGACTCAATGACAGTCTACCGGTTACCTCACCCTTGCTGGTTGAACTCTTTTAACCAGTTCACACTTAAGCACACAGTCACCTCAGTGATTTTTTGATGGATTCTCTGACTGGTTCACACTTGGATTCTTCTCACTTAACTGATGTCTCTCTCTCATTTAGTAGTACTAGAAGATCTGGTCTTCAATCTACATATTTATAGTATGCCTTCCCACCAAAATGACATTCAAACTTCTGGCATGCTAGGGTTCATTCATCAACCCCAAGACAAAACAAATCCAATCAGATCTCCTTCCATAGATTGACCACCTGCAAAGGATCAATCAAACTCTATTGATCCCACTACATCCAGAACATGTTTTCCATATTTGGCAAACATGACACCTTTTTCGGTCTGCACTTGTCTAACATCATGAAGCAATCATGCAGATAGCTTCACCTTCCCTAATTAGCACCCAGTCAATCTACCTCAATCATGAAGCCACCAAATCAGATCTCTGTCCTCTGATCAGTCTTGAGCCACACCCTTTTCTCTTAACCCATGATTCATGCTATCGACATTAGTGTCGACCAGTCACTACCTACCTCACTGACAATGCATGTTCCATTGGTCTGACACTTGGACTCCATGTGGCATCTCTTTCGGCATCCACCTCTATTGAGTCTTTTGTTTCGGTTTAGACAATATCATCGATCAACCACACAACCAGTTTCATCTACTAGTTCTCTAACCCTAATAGTTATACCCTAACCAGTCTGCCTTCAAACTTGTAATTTGCTACTCTTTTGGTGGATCATTTTTATCAGTCCTCACACTTGCCAAACCACCTCATGCACATCTTGATCAGATGGGAGCCTTTCACTTCTCAACCTATGTTCGCTCACTGGTGGACATGCTTACTAGTAACCACCTTGATGCCACCATGTCATCAATCTTTAATGATCTCTATCTTCAATTCGGTTTCAGTCTTTGTTTGCAACTTCTTCTACTTTGCCCTCTTCATCAATAGATCGGTTCTCCTATCAACTGGTTTTTCAAAGTGAAAAACCTATCCTTCTTTGTGTTGACAACTCATCATGTCTATCTAGTTCATTCGGTGCATATCTCTGATTTCATGCACCTGATGAGACTTAGTGTCTCATTGGTTCATTCGGTGTGAGCCTTCAATCTCCTACCTTTAACTCTTTTGTCTTATCTCAGAGGACTATAATTCATTCCATGCATAATAGGAGATAAGATCCACTTACAAGTGGGAGTGGATTCTTGTCATCTGCATCTGACATTGCACCGATATGGATTCCCTGTTTGAGCAGGCATATCTTCAAAGAGGAACATGTGATCTGGTTGGGCACACTTACTATCAGTCTTGTCTTCACCTTGTGATATCTTCTTCATTCGGTGACTACATCTTTATCTAGTGGGAGTCCTATTATTTTACATCCAACATCCAATATCATACCATCTCTGTTCTTTTGCATTAGCACACCTTGCTTTCTCATTTGCTGGTTAACAACAATGCACTACCAAAATACCACTTACAGCATGTTATACCATACCGGTCTCCAATACATATCTTCAACACAAGTCAACAACAACTTGTGTACTGGTGACTCCAATGACCATTATTTTGGATGACATTCTCTTCCTTACTAGTGACCATCCTATACCAATTGACATCAATGACAACACAATTCCAACAAAACTAACTAGTGTCATGAAGACACGTTATTCTTGATTTTATTCATCATTTGTGTTCTAGAATTCTTCAAAATTAGCTAGTGTAACCTACATCTCAAACTTGTCTTATTTGGCATCAAAACATTCAACAACTACTAAGACAAATTTAGGATCATGTGCCGCAATGACAAATGAAGCATGATGATGAGGTCCATGATGGTCGTCATGGAGCTCCTCAAAAACATATTTAGGTATTTCTGGTAATTGTACTTCATTTTCCTCCCTCTGGATTTACTCAGGAAAAGATCATAGTGGCAGACTGGGTTTTAAAACCCACTCTTCTTTTGTGTAGGTCAAAGGTTTTAGGTCCTATTTTAAAACCCGATCTGCATATCTACAACTCTAAAGATACATGTTGGGTTTTAAAACCCAACTTGTAAATATGCAGAACAAAACTGACAGGACAAATTTTAAGACTTGAGTTGTCTTCTTAGTGACATGTTTGATTTTAAAACCTGCCTTGTCAATGAGGTAAGGCATAGTTTCACATAGAGTTTTAAAACCCAATGTGATAGAGAACCTATAGGTCAGGTTTTAAAACCTAGCGTGCATCATTTGTAGACAAAAGTGCATTTCAGGTTTTAAAACCTGACATGCAGGAAAACTCTAAAACACCTGCATTTTAGGTTTTAAAACCCAAAGTGTAGTTGAAGGATGAGAAAATGGACAAGTCCAAGACATGAAAATAGAAAATTATGCAAAGCAAAGATGCAAACTGACATGAATAATGAGGTAAGTCAACCGACCTTGGAGGACGTGGACTACGAAGTGAAAAATTTTTTTAGGGGTTGTCTGACAATTCAAGTTAGCTAAAATAAGTGACAATAATTGGCTCTGACTGGGGAACAACCTTTGATTGTAGGAATGATTTAAGGGAGTATAACCTAGAACTCTAAGTGCCTTTATCATCCATTGGGCTATAAATTCAAGCAACAAAGACACATACGACAAGACTTATGCAAAGCAACCAATTCAAAACAAGACAAAAACTTTTGCAACTACACTTATTGAAAAAGGAAACTAACCTAACCTAAACTAATTGACCATGGAAACACCCCTAAATGAAACCATTCACATACTCACCAAAGCTTTCAATGCCTTGCATGATCATAAACAACCCCAACCAATACAAGAACGAATAATTTTACCATAGCTTGATGCATTTGTCCTTGAAAAAGATTAACAAATTCACTTGCCTCCTCAAATAAATCACATGTCCTGGTGCTCCAAAGTGGATCAATGAATTTGGACTACCCTTGTTCAACCATAGTTGCATGGTTTATCTCTTCCTCTATTGTATCTTCATGTTGAAGAGCATGTGTGACTTCTAACATCTTGTGAGCTTCCAACCAAGCTAGATGTCTTATAGGACATCCCCTTGAAAGGAAAAAAGAAAAACTCCTTTTGTTGATTACACCTTTATTGGCTATTTCTTCAACGACAACCTCATGCTGAATAGAATGAGTTTCCCCATTTGATCCAAGTAAAGACATTACTGCATCACTTTCTTCATCATGTTGTTCTCAAACTTCAGATTTCGGAGAATTGTCATCAACACTTGAACAAAACTCCTCTATTATTCTTGTGAAAAGGTCTTCATCAAGTTCCTTGTTAGCTTCTTCATGCACAATATGTTCAAGTTCATCACCTTGAAATATAGATGCAATCTTCTCATCTTGTTTAGGATGACTAATAACTTCATGGATGTTCATATTTCAACATCTCATGATGTGATTGTACTCCTTCTTTACCAGTACCTTTTAAAAGTGGCCTTCAAACTCTTGTTCTGTATTGTCCATGGTATCTAGCATGGTCTTTTCTTTTTTTATTCAATAGCTTTTTGATACTACATAAATTGAATATGAGAGTCGCCAGCTATGTTTGCTTCCTCCTTTCTAAAGAGATTAGTGAGACCTTTTTGTTCAGATCTAGAATTCTCCACTATTGTATTTGTTGATGGTGCCTCAAGTAAAAGCCTTTCTGGTGGTGAAGGATGCTTGTCCTGATTTTGATATACATAACTAGGAGTAGTATTTGGATATGGTCTCCTTTGAATATCTCTATAAGGAGAAGAGAATACACCTTGAGCTACTTTCTTTTTTAATGCAAGAAGCTCATTAACCAACTTCTACACCATGGTATGTGTTCTTTTGGTAGACCATTATCCCAAAGAAGAGTTTTCTTTGACACATTTGGATCTAGCTTTATCTTATTGACAAGGATAAGATCGTCTTAAACTTATGTTGCTAACTATTGTGCGGCAACCTAATTTATAGGAGAATTTTTATGCAAAATAAAACTCACCTATTATAATTGTGCATTTACAAAAAAAAATTCTTAAGTTTTGAGAACTAGGTTGTGAAGCAACCAAAATGCAGTTGTACAACTTGTTGAATTTAGCCACAAAATCCCGCATGGGCTCTTATGGTTCCTTCTTCATTTGAGTAAATTTCCCTAAAAGTGCATGCTAATCTCTAGTGGGTTTGAATCTTGCCTCAAATCTTGTTTTGAGGGAATCACAATCTATGATAGAGCCATTAGGAAGATGATATAACCAATCATCGGCTATGCCTTGTAAGGTTTCAATGAATAACTTTACAGAAACATCTTTATGCTCAACCTTGAGAACACCACATGAAATATGAAAAGAAGCGATGTGTTCATCGAGATGTTGACAACCATCACCCAAAAAATTAGGCAAACTCTTTCTTGAACCTCATGGAAGTTCATGTAGAGGTAGCGTAAGGTTTAATGGACCAAACACATTACCCCAAGTACCTTGGACAACCATCCTTGGCTGATTCTATAGGGGAATTACAAAACGTCTTATGACTGCGATAACCACAACTTACAAACATGATTCCTCACTTGGAACACAAGACCTCTATGCAGTAGGAGGAAAGTTTCTATTACGTTGCAAAGGAGATCTTGTTCATGAAGGAAAGAAAGAAAAACTATGCTGTTGTAAAAACTCAAAGGTAGGATCAACAATTCCTTCTTCTCTTTGCCCATGAGTATAACTTAGGTTTTCTAGATTAGTACTTTGAGAAAATCAGAAACAAAGATATTACAATGGAAATTTTAACACTACAACCTAAAATAATTACACCAGTTGCAAGCTCTAATCCTTGGCAGAATCACCAAAAAATTGATGGGTGAATATTTTGTCACCAGTGTACTCAAGACAAAATATATGTTTCACACACAACTATGATGAGACGAAATCTCTCCACTCAGTAGGGGGAGGTTTCTTGATAGAACTTGATACTTCAACAATTAAAACTTAAATCCCAGGGGTAAGCTTAGGGTGTATAATTCTCTTTTTTCAAAATTAACATTAATCCATTCACTTGATACAATTGATACAATTTTTTTACAATAACTAGCCAAACTTGTATATAATAATTTACATCAATCTATATTGATGTAAACATAAAGTCTTATGTAAATAAAGATACTTTTCCTAACTTAACAATTAAAGATATCTTAAAGCTCAAAGTCTTCAAGATAAATTATTACAAACTTGAAAAGGGACCAGTAGTAGCCCAAAGTCTCCCATGTAATTACTGTATTACAATAAAGCTCTAAATATGCTATATAACACAAAGTTTATATCCACACTTAGACAAGTCCTTCACTTGCACAATGCATACAATTACCATCAAGTAAACTAGAAGCACATAAGAACATCCACTCATCAAGTAAACTAGAAGCACATAATGACATAAGAACATCCACTCATAAGCTACAATCCTTGTCCAACACAAAGTTTGGAGCATAAAAATTCTTTCTTTATTCACTTGATTAATTTTCAACACAAGGGAACACAAAGTTTCACTTGAGACAAAAATTTAGTAGAGTTTTGTTTAGTTTGCAAAAGATAAAATATTATAAATGAAGCCCCACCTTTTATAGGTAAGGAATTGAAGAAACTGTGGTTATAGTTGACTTATTCAACAACAGTCTAAAATATCTAGAGCTTGTGCATAAGATGAAAGTGCATCTACATAGAAATTTGCGGTAAAATAAATTGCAACTACATGAACCTAAACTAACTAGTGTCATGAAGACACTTTATTCTTTATTTTCCTCATCATTTGTCTTCTATAATTATTTAAATATAGTTACTATAGCCTGCATCTCAGACTTGTCTTGTTTTGGCAACAAAACATTCAACAACTACTAAGACAAATTCAGGATCATGTGTCGCAACTAGAAAGGAAGCACACTGGTCTAGACCACTTCCTGTGAGGTTGGTCATTTTGGCAGGAGCTAAATCTCAATGTGTTCCAAGAACTCATTCATGTCAATATGCCTGATCTTCATGTCTCTGATGAGGTGCACATTGGTCTTGACAAAGCTCTCTGAAAACATATTTAGGTATTTTTTATACTTGTACTTCATTTTCCTCCATCCGAATTTACTTGGAGGAGGATCAGACATCTGCAAGAATTTGGAACATTTTCATCATGGGAGTCAAAAATAATCATCAAATTGTTATCCTTAAAGTCTTAGAATGATGTCTGAAAGACCAAAAAAATAATCTTTTAACAATAAAGGTAGAAACATCTACAGATCAGGTTTTAAAACCCAATCTGCATCTAGAGTGAGTCATATTGGTAGATCATGTTTTAAAACTCACTCTACTTATGTGTAAGTGAAAGGTTGTAGGTCAGGTTTTAAAACCTGATCTACATATCTACAACTCTAAAGATATAGGTTGAGTTTTATAACCTAACCTATAGATGTGTAGGACAAAACTGATAGGGTGGGTTTTAAAACTCGACCTGTCATCCTAGTGACATGTCAGTTTCGAAAAACCACCCTGTCAATTGGGTAAGACATAGTTGCACATTGGTTTTTCAAACCCAATGTGATAGAGAACCTACAGGTCAGGTTTTAAAACCCAACCTGCACCATTTTCTGACAAAACTGTACTTTAGGTTTTAAAACCTAATGTGCAGGAAAACTCAAAAACATCTACATTTTGGGTTTTAAAACCCAAAATGTAGTTGAAGGATGAGACAATGGACAAGACCAAGACATGGAAATATAAAATGACACAAAGAAAAGATAAAAACCAACATGACTTATGAGGTAAGTCAATCAATCTTGGAGGACATGGGCTACTAAATGGGCAAGTTTCATAGGGGTTGTCCGACAATTTAGGTTAGCTAAAATTAGTGACAACAAAATGTTCATTTTGTTTTTCTTGTTTTTCTTTTTCATCAAAGGCATCCTTTGTCCTTGATCTTAAAGTAGGAGAAAGGTAAATATGGTAAATGGAGAAATGTTTTGGAATAAGGAGATATATGAGTTAGGGGGAGTTGTATGTAGATATGTTTCTTTGTTTTTGAGATGTTTTGCCATCAATGACAAAGGGGGAGATTGTCAAACTTGTGTTAATATTGTCATTTTTATCATTGCTATCAAACCAATTATTTGGTTTGGTCCAAATGATATATGCAGATGATGTATATAGTATTGGTATTTCTAGAAGATAGGTATGTATGAGATATGATGTAGTAAGACATGATAATCTACTTCTGAAATATCTTCATCTATATAATCCTGAGTTATGCTTATTTTGGTCTCGGTACCATTTGTGTGTTTGTGCATCGATTGTGTCAATTGTATCTTTCATGTTTTGTGGTTTGATATCTATGGTTGCATGCTATTTTTATTTTGGAGTTTTGTTCTTATGAGTTTATATCTATGGGTCAGGTTGACCCCTATTCTATTTCGGTAACAAAGGAATGTGTATCGGTGAATGAATTGTGTAAAGGAAACGTATAGAGATCTTGTAGAGTCAGACTTGGTTATCATGTTTTGTTTTTTATAAATATTTATTGGATAATGTGTTGATCCAAGTAGCATATTACTTGTGCTTGGCTGACATATTATCTCAGTATTTAAGCTTTCTAGTATATATAGGTGTGTGGATATGTATGTGAATATATGAGTGAGAGGTAATAAACAAGTGTGTAGTGTGTGGAGTGCAAGTTGTGGAGAGTGAAGTAGTTGCAAAAGAGTCAGAGTGTGAACAATAATGTAGTAATCCTTTATCGGATATGTTTTAGGTGTTTGGTTTGGTAGTGTAGTGTTCTAGGAATCCTTCACTGGATCTGCTATAATGGATAGTGGTAGAAAGATCTTTTACTGAATGTCCTATAAGTTTTGTGAGTTGTGATTTGAGCTTAATCTAGAACTGATTTCATTCATTTTAAGATGAAATTTTTTTGAGTTCATTTTTATCTATTGTACTAAGATTTCTGGTAGTGAGTCAATTTTGTAATTTGGCAGTGAGCCATCCAACAGTGAGCCACCCTTTTTGTAAACACCATATAAATAATTGTATTATCTTGAGAGCTAACACTCTCTGTGGTTTTTCCCATTTGGGTTTTCCATGTATAAAATCCAGTGTTCCATTTGTGGCTATGTTTTCATGTTTATTCTACATTTTCTTTTTCATGTTGATGTGCTTAATTGTTAAATCTGATATATCAATAAGTGGTTAAGAAGTTGTGAGAAAGTTTTTAGAATCTATGGGAATGCTAATTCACCCCCCCTTTCAGTATTTAGGTCCTTTTAACCAATCCAATAGAGATAGAAGACAAACCCTTTCCTAGTAGAGGTGCTAAAAATTAATAGAATGCACCCTAGCAATGTCTATATGCTGCATTGTCATGTTTACAAAAAAAACTTATAGAGGTGCTAAAAATTTAATAGAATGCATCTTGTAATATCTCGAGTTTGTTTATCACCTACACACATGGATATGTGGAAAAATATTATGGTTGTATAGGGGTTTGCCTTAGTCATACCCCACTTTGATGCTTCCACCTCCATGGATAGCCAGATATGATCGAATAAAATACATATGATAAAAATAATTCCTACTCTGAAGGATGAATCTATTACTATAATTAAAAGCACTAAACAATATCAAAAAGACAAAATAGATGTAATAAAAAGATGAGACTGCAAGAGAGTGTTACCAACAACTATGGCTCCCTTCTTTTGATAATAGGCATGATTGATAGCTTGAGAGGATTCTTGGCTACTACTATAAGAGTCAAGAGCTAGAGTGATTGGTGCAGTCACTGGTTAGGAGGCACCTCAAAGATATCAATCAAGATCGGGCAACAAGAGTAAACACAATGGAAAGAAGACAAGATGATGGAGATGATGCAAAACTGAATGAATTAGATCATGAAAGCTAATTACAAATAACTGGTAACATCCAAGTTACAAGATTCGGCTCACTAAACTGCTACATTCATGCTTAATTATAGAGTTAGTCAACTTCAGACCTCTAAATCTTAAGATATGTCTTCTATGTTCTCTCTGATGCTTAATTACATTCATTTATATGGTCAAGAGCGATCCCGGTCGGCCCAAGAGGGATCAAATATTGAAGAACAAAATCAAACATGAAAACCATTAGGTTGGCCTTTGCCAAAGAGATTCCTCCAGAAAATCCAAAGGATGAAGTGCAGATCAAAGGGAAGGTCAGCCACACACCAAGGAACATTGGAATCAAGGAGCTAAAGCTCTGCAAGCTATGAAAAGGATCTACAAGATTCACCAATAGCAAATAGGTCCAAGTAGTTCCAGTGTTCTGAGTGAGAAAAATGTCTTGGAATCCGGAAGCAGTAACTTGTCAAAAAATGATCCAAACATCCCGTGGTTTAGGAATAAGGAAGATGATCATGATCACAAGCAAAATACATCTCTGCAAGATTCGGTGAGCCAATACAAGAAAATGCAGAAATAAATGTTGAAACTGCAAAAACATAAAAGAAACTAAAAAATAAATGTTTTTGGTTGATGCAAGATTGCCAAGAACCGGGGATGCTCATGCATCAAACATCCAAGGTTGTTAAAAAAGTGAGTTCCTAACTTTGTTGGGCTCAAAGGAAAACCAAGGTAGTCCACCTCTGCTTGAGAAATCCAAGATGAATCTTCAACTAGTATGTCCTTCCATTTCACAAGATACTCCTTGTACTGACTACTCCGGGTAATATGCCCAATCCTACTATCCAAAATGTTTTCAATCCGATATGGTTCCTACAGGGCCAACTACTTCAACAAGTCTACAATACTATCTTCACTGAATTTTGATTCATGATACTAATGTAGATCTACAATGTTGAATATAGGTGAAACAATCAAACTATCTGGTAACTTCACTTCATATGCATTTCCACAACTGAATTTCCTCAAGATCTTGCAAGGTCCAAGTTTCTTCATCTGCAACTTGTTATAGGTTCCAACTAAAAATATTTATTTTCTTTGATACACCATCACTTCATCACCCACTTAAAATTCCTTATGTCATCTCTTCTCATCTGCCTTTGCCTTATACTTGTTCATATCCTTGAAATGTTGTTTAACTTGAATATGCAAGGATTTCATGTGATCTCCAAATTCTTCTACCTCTACACTTTGGTTGTCTTCATTACTAACATCTCTCAATTCTGATATACTTATAGGGTGTGCTTTGATAACAATCTCAAAAGCTTTTCTTCCGGTACTCCTGTTCACAGAATTGTTGTAGGCAAACTCTGCTTGTGCAAGAATCAAATCCCAACTTTTGGTGTTCTATCCAACTAATGATCTCAACAAATATCCCAAGCTCATGTTTACTACTTATGTCTATCCATCAGTCTGTGAGTGAAAAGTAGAACTGAACTGCAAATATGTCTTCTCCTTTTTCCAAAGTGTCCTCCAAAAATAATTAACAAACTTCGTGTCTCTATTTGAAACTATGCTCTTAGGTAATCCATGCAATCTCACCACTTCCTTGAAAAATAAGTCAACTACATGCATTGTATCTGATGTCTTCTTACAAGGTATGAAATGAGCCATTTGCGAGAATCTATCCACTACCATAAATATAGAATCATTCCCTCTCTATGTCTTAGGCAATCCAAGTATGAAATCCATGCTTATGTCTTCCCAAGGTCTCTCTGTTACTGTCAAAGGCTTATACAATCCCACATTCTAACTACTACCTTTTGCAACTTGACAAACTCTACAGCTATGCACAAATATCCTAGCATTCTTATGAATCAGAGACCAAAAGTAATGTTCACTCACTAATGCCACTATTTTGTCAGCACCAAAGTGTCTGGCTAATCCTCTGTTGTGCTTCTCCTTTATCATATTTTCACTAATAGAACTCTTAGGTATTCAAAACTAAACTCCTTTGAGTAACATCCCATTCTAGATGAAATAATCTAACCATTTGCTTCTATCTACCATAACTGGTGCTCTACATGCTTTCCAAGGTTCTGCAAAATCTAGGTCATTATCATACAAGGTCTTCAACTCTTCAAATCCTAATACCATCACTCTCATCTCTGTTAGAAAATTAATCCTACTACTGAATGCATCAACAACTTTGTTTGACTTTCCACTCCTATGCTTCAACACAAAGGTGTAACTCTGCAAAAATTCTACCCATCTCATATGTCTCTGATTCAACTACTCTGACTATTCAAATAATGCAAGGCTTGATGGTTAGTATACAACACAAACTCCTTAGGAAACATGTAATGTCTCCACTTCATCAAGGCTTGAACTATGGCATAAAATTCTTGATCATACACTAAATATATTCTCCTAGCATCATTCAACTTTTCACTGAAATAAGCTACTGCTCTAATTGCATTCTCACTTGCATCACAGTACACTTAAAATACTTTGTTGAAATCTGGTAAATATATAACATAGGTTGTTCAGACACTTTTTTCTTCAATAATTTAAAAATTTTATTTTCTTCAGTTGTCCACTTGAATTCATTCCTATCTCCTCTCATTGTCTCAGTCACAAGGCTACAAACTGAACTGAAATTTATGATAAACTTCCAGTAGAAACTAGCCAATCTATGAAATGATCTTACCTCCCCAAGGCTTTCCGGTGTAGGCCATTCAACAATTGCTCTTATCTTCTCAGGGTCCATCTTCAATCCATCCATAGATATCACAAATCCAAAATAAACTAATTCTTCTTTCATGAAAGTACACTAGGTTTATTAGCAACTTCTCCTCTCTCAACCTTTGCAAAACTTGTCTTAAATGTAACAAATGCTCCTCTTTTGTCTTACTAAAAAAAAAAATGTCATCCAAATATATAATAAAAAAACTTACCCAATAATTTCTTCAATAAATCATTCATCAACCTCATGAAGGTACTTGGTGCATTAGTCAACCCAAAAGCCATCACCAACCATTCATACAATCCTTCATTTATCTTGAATGTTGTCTTCCACTCATCTCCTTCTCTGATTCTGATCTAATGATATATGCTCTTCAAGTCTATCTTTGTGTAGTATTTGGCTCCACTCAAACAATCCATCATGTCATCCATCCTAGGTAAAGGAAATTGATACTTCACTGTGATCTTGTTTATTGCTCTAGAATTGGTACACATCCTCCATTATCCATTCTTCTTAGGTGCTAATACTACTGGTACTACACAAGGACTCAAACTTTCTCTAATCAAACCTTTCTTCAACAATTCCTACACTTGTCCATTCAACTCTTCATTCTTTGTCAGTGTCATTCGATGTGCAGCTTTGTTAGGCAAACTAGATCCCATAATCACATCCATGCAATGTCTGATACTTATCATAGGTGGTAATCCATTAGGTACATTATCTTAATAGATGTCTCTATATTCTATCAGCAACTCCTTTATCTCCTTCGGTTGTTCTTCTTTATGTTCTAGGTTCTTAGTCTTCTTAGGAGCTAAGAAAAAACACACATTCTCATGTCTCATTCCATCTTGGAATTCCCTTCCATCCACCAGATAGATTCTAACATTATTACAAACTTCACTCTTTAGGGGCTCCTCCAAGAGTAACAAGGTTTATTTCATCCCATTCGCTACAATAGTGTATATATTCTTTCTTCCATCATGTATTTCCTGTCTATCAAACTGCCAAGGTCTACCCAACAAAAGGTTATTCTCCCAAGTATTCTCTATCTTCTTGAATTTGAAATCACAATATCCTTCTCCTCCACACTTATAGAAAGGTCCTCTAAACACTCTCTTATCTTTCCTTTTGTCATATTTTCCAAAAATTTCATTCCAATAGCCATTATGTTCTCTTCTCTAATAAAAAATTATGTCATCCTTCCGATATGAACTACCATCTTTTCTTACTTCCTTGTCTTTGTTCTGATCTGCACAGGTTCCTCTTCCTCTTTGAAATATTCTTCCAGAAAACCTTCCACCTCTAGCTCTCTATATCTACTCATGTCTTTTTTAAAACTTATCTTCTTCTTTCAAGGCATATTGGTAAGCTTCTTCAACACTCTGCAACTTGTTCAAACTCATCATCGACATGTATGGATTTGATATTCAACTTGTAGAATGCTTTGGTATACTCCTTCACACTAGATTCTTTCTGCTTCAAGTTCTATAGCTTTCAGAACATATTTACTTTGTAATCAACAGGCATAAACTTTGATTTTAACTAGGCAACCATCCACTTGCATGATTTGATCTTCTCTTTACCTCTTCTCTATCTATCAACCTACAAATGTTCCCACCAAAGAGATGCATGAACTTTCAACTAAGTACAGACATATTTCACCTTCGTTTCTATTGTGGTGTTCTCAAAATCAAAGTACTTCTCCATTTCCGAGATCCAATCCATTAATTCCTCTAAATCCAACTTTCCATCATACTTCAGTGGGGTAGAATGCGGTTTAGTGTTTCCCCTACTCAAAACCCTCAAGAACCTCTCTTCATCTGGATCGATTGTTGGTGGGTTCGCTACTTGCTATGTCGGTGCTTCTACTTTTTCATCTTCTCTCACATAATCAATATGTTGGCCTCTTCTTTGGGTTGTCTCAATGGCTTCTAACCGGACTACGATTCTTATCAATATTTTCATCATAGTAGGGTTTGCATTCCCACGCGCTCCACCATTCTGATTTCCTCTTCATTCCATCTTCACGCTAGTCCTCTACAACTGCAGGTTGGATCCACAATCTACCACCCTAAAAAAAAAAATTAGGACATGCAATCTCAAGAACAAAATCTCGCTTTGATACCACTTGGTCCATTCACTAGTTAGGAGGGACCTCAAAGAGATCAATCTAGACTAGACAGTAGGGCTATCCCACATTAATGGTTCCCACTTTTGCGAATGAAGAAAATTGGTGAGAGTGGAGATTTTTTTGGGAGGGGGTTCAAACGAACCAGGGGTGTTCGAGCGAGGCCCCCCTCCGGGTTTGATTGAACCAGCCATTGGACACGGGTTTGGTAGAACCCCAGATGGGTTTGTGGGTTCGATCGAAACCACTAAAAATAAATATTTTAACAGGTTCGATCGAGCCCCCCATTCGATCGAACCCAATTTAAAATTGTATTTTTCCAAAGTTATATAAAATCTGAAAACAAAAATTAAACTGTCATTTTCAAATTTGTATTTTTCTATGTCTAGAGGGGATTAGAGAAAACCCGATGTCTGTTGGTATTTTGGTATGGTTTTGTCATCGATGTCAACACCTACTAGAACACTAGCACTTTGGAGATCCAACAGCATTCACCGACAAGCAAGTAACTATTGCACAGTTACTGGTATCTAATACATCGACAAGATATAAGGATCACCGACACTTGGAATGGCATGGAAAACACTTGGTAATGTCGAAGAAATCATCTGGACATCTTGTCATGGACTTTTGTTCATTGGTATATTCATAGTTGCATATTTGCTATTATGGACAAATAGGTCTAGGGTTACCATGGCAGGTTTATCTTTTCTAGATCAACATGGCATGCTATGGAGATGACTGACATGTTCAATCGGTTATTGCATCGGATATTATATTGTTTGCAAAATGTTTTTATTGTAATATCTTGTAGAGCCGACCTACTAAAATTGGTCTTAGGTTCTGGTATAAATGTAAGATCTTATTTGTAAGATCAAATGTGGAATGCGAAAAAGGATAGATATGGAAGATCAAAATGGAGACACATCTAAATTGCATTGGAAAATACATCTGGGAAGTTACAAAGAATGGTTATACTGCTGTTGTACCAGGTCAACCCAGTCCAGATAACTTGACAAAAGATGAGGAAAATGATTGAAAAGCAAGAGAAGCACTTTTGAGCACATTATCAGATCAACAAATCATGGGACTATCAGATAGGTCTACTACTAAAGATATTTGGGATCATTTGGAAACATTGAATGAAGGAGATTCCATAGTCAAAATTGCAAAACTTGAAAGCTTCTGAGTCAGGTATGAACATCTAAAAATGGAAGAAGATGAAAGGATTTGTGCTTTTATGGAAAGAGTAAATGAAATTGTTTTGGGTATTAAATGTTGTGGAGGAACCTTAAGTGAGGATGAAATTGTTTCAAAATTTTTAAGAGGATTTCCACTGGCATATAAACTAAAAGTCACTACTATAAATGAGTTAAGAACAATGCCTAATACATTAGTTACTAGGGATACATTGATTGGGAAACTTTCAGCTTTTGAAATTGAAGAATTTGGTCATGTTGCTACTATAAAGATAGATTTGGCCTTTAAAGCATCAACATCATCTACTCCATCATTTGAAAAATCTGATTGGAAAGCCTTTTATGCAAGAGAACTTGAAGAAAGTAGGAAAGAAAATGAGGAACTTGAAGAACTTGAAGCACTATTTGCAAGGAAAATGCCTAAAGGTCCAGTTGGAAGTAAGTATGAAGGTAAAGCACCCTTTAAATGTTTTAACTACAATAAGATTGGTCATATGGCTTCAATATGCCCTAATAGACATGCTAGACTAAGAGAAGAAGCTAGAAGAACATAGAAGTCTAACCCTAAATATCAGAGATATAGATTTAAGAAGAATAAAGACAAATCTTCTTACATTGTTGATGAAGGTGTGACTGATGATTCCGATGAGGATCCGACAGACAATGGATAGGTTTTTGTTGCTATAACAGAAGATCAGCTGGCACCTACTGCTCAACCGGTAGTACAGGCCTTGGCAGCTAAAGTTGAAGTAAAGGATGAATTGATCATTGATTCAGGATGCTCACATCATATGACAAGAGACAAAGATAAATTCTTGAACTTTCAAGAATACAATGAAGGCTTAGTGAGATTTAGAGATGACAAAGCTTGTTCAATCAAAGTTAAGGGTTCAATATCTTCTGATGGTAAGCATAACACTGACAATGTCTACTATGTTGAAGGATTAAAGAATAATCTTATGAGTGTTGGTCAATTAGATGAGAAAGGATTTCAGTTACAATTTAAAAATGGAAAATGCAAAATCATGAATAGAACTGGTTTGGAAATTGCAACCGATAATCAGACTAGAGGTAATATCTTTCATTTGAATAACAATGAAAAGACATGCTTAGTTGCACATATAGTTGAAATTTGGTTATGGCATAAGAGACTCTGTCATGTAAACTTTGATTACATGGTAAAGATCAGTACTACTAAGGTAGTTAGAGATTTACCTAAAATTGTCAAACCTCAGAATACAATATGTAAGGAATGTCAATTTGGAAAACAAGTTAGAGCTAGTTTCAAAAGTATTCCAGAAAAATAAAATAATACCCTTGATTTGATTCACACTAATTTATGTGGTCCACCTAGAACTAAAAGCTTACAAGGTGATAGATATTTCATGCTAATCATTGATGACTATTCTAGAATGTGTTGGGTTACTTTTCTCAGAGAAAAATCAGAAGCACTTGGAAAGTTCAAACTATTCAAAGCATTGGTTGAAAATGAAACCGGTAAGAAAATCAAATGTTTAAGATCAGATCAAGGAGGTGAATCCACATCTAAGGAATTTAATACATTCTATCAAGTGAATGGAATCAGAAGACAACTATCAGCACCTCAGACACCACAACAGAATGGAGTTGTTGAAAGGAAAAACAAAACTATCTTGGATGCAGTAAGAAGTATGTTATCAGAAGCAAACCTACCACATGTGTATTGGAGAGAAGTCATCAGCACAATGATCTATACATTTAACAAAGTTCACATCAAAGGTTAAACTGGTAAGACCCCTCATGAACTATGGTTTGGTAATCCTCCTACTCTTAAGTATTTCATAATTTTTGGAAGTAAATGTTATATCAGAAGAGATGAGTATATTGGCAAATTTGATCCTAGAAGTGATGAAGGAATATTTCTTGGTTATTCATCTAAGAGCAAAGCATATAGATGTTTTAACAAGAGATTGCAGAAAATTCTTGAGAGTACAAATGTAAAGATTGATGAACAATTCAGAGGAACTTCAAGGTATATAGACTCTGAACCAGCAACATAAATTTTGACAAACGAACCTACTCTAAATCCACCAGTACAAAATGAAGATCTAGTTAGCCAGGCATCATCTGAGGATTCCACAGTAATTGAGGAACAATAGCAAACTAAGACACCCTGGTATGTAAGATTGAATCATTCTGAAGATAAGATAATTGGAAACAAGTTTAAAGGAGTTATGACAAGAGGAAGATTGGCAAATGAAGAGGTATATCTTATTTCTCAAATTGAACCATCATCTATTAATGAGGCATGTGAAGATAAATTTTGGATTAAAGCTATGGAAGAAGAATTAGAACAAATTGAGAAAAACAATACTTGGACATTAGTTCCCCGGCCTAAAGATAAAAATGTAATTGGAACCAAATGGGTATTTAGAAACAAACTTAATGAAGATGGTAAGGTTGTCAGAAATAAAGAAAGACTAGTATGTAAGGGATATTCTTAGAAAGAAGGAGTTGATAACAATGAAACCTTTGCACCAGTAGCTAGAATTGAGGTAGTCAGATTATTTTTGGCTTTTGTAGCACACAAGAACTACAAAGTTTATCAAATGGATATTAAATGTGCTTTTTTGAGTGGAGATATTGAAGAGGAAGTATACATTGAACAACTTGATGGATTTTCTTTGATAGATGACAATGATATGGTTTGCAGGTTAAGAAAAGCTCTGTATGGACTAAAACAAGCTCGAAGAGCTTGGTATGCAATATTGGATAAGTATCTTTTAAAGATTGGTTTTACTAAAGGAAATGCAGACACCAATTTATATTATAAAGTAACTAATGATGACATCTTGATTATAGAAGTATTTTTTGATGATATAATCTTTGGAGGACAAGATGGATTATGTAAGGAATTTTCTATTAAAATGCAGCAAGAATTTGAAATGTCTATGATTGGAGAAATAAAATTCTTTTTAGGATTGTAGATTTCACAGACTGATAAAGGTATATTCTTGAGTCAATCCAAATACTTAAAAGAGTTACTAAAGAAATTTCGGATGGAGAACTCTAAACTAGTAAGCACACCTATGACAATAAATGACAAATTATCACAAAGGGATGAATCTACACCTGTTAATCCAACTAGATACAAATCTATGATAGGAGGTTTACTGTATTTGACACAAACCAGACTAGATACAAATAAAACTAGTTTATGTGAATACTAAAGAGCAAATTGTAGATATTTTCACTAAACCATTGCCTAAGGAGACTTTTGAATATCTTAGAGATCATCTTGGAGTCATACCACCACTAGTAGAGACTTAGATAGTTGATGATTGTCATCAACCAGCAGAATTAACAAAGAGATCTTTTATTCCGGTCTTTGATGAGGAAGCTACTTCTCATAGGGAGTAGTTGCTATACTGAATTGATTGATATTTTGTATATGAACTTGGTTTTTTTGTAACTTTGGCATTTGATGTCAAAGGGGGAGATATATATATGGAAAAACACATTATCTTTGTTATCTTTTGGGGAGAGATTGGTATGGAAAAACTTTGGAAAACACATGTTGCTCCCAGGGGGAGAGATTGTTGTTTAGGAGAGATTATTACTTTCTAGTTATAATCTTTTTGGAGTTTGTTGGTTTTTGGTACTTGGCATTTCTATTTTGGCAGTTTGATGGTTTTTCCATCTTGTCTTGCCATCAATGCCAAAGGGGGAGATTGTTAGTATTTTGGTATGGTTTTGTCATTGATGTCAACACCTACTAAAACGCTAGCACTTTGGAGATCCAACAACATTCACCGGCAAGAAAGTAACTATTGCACAGTTACTAGTATCTGATACACCGACAAGATATGATGATCACCGACACTTGGAATGGCATGGAAAACACTTGGTAATGTTGAAGACATTGTCTGGACATCTTGTCCTAGATTTTTGTTCATTGGTATATTCATAGTTGCATATTTGTTGTTATCGGCAAATAGGTCTAGGGTTACACCGATAGGTTTATCTTTTCTAGATCAACTTGGCACACTATGGAGATGATTAATTATTGTTGTAAATACATTAAGCTGACATGTTCAATTGGTTATTGCATTGGATATTATATTGTTTGTAAAATGTTTTTATTGTAATATCTTGTAGACCCAACCTACTAAAATTGGTCTTAGGTTATGGTATAAATGTAAGATCTTATTTGTAATATCAAATGTGGAATGTGAAAAAGGATTGTGTGAAGGTATATGCAAGATTAAGCAGAGCTATACATGCAGACATCATCTAAAGATTGAAGGAGGGTTTTTGGGTGGAAGCATATCAACATTACACTGGTACTGAATCCAGCATATGAAAATGCTATTTTGTGCAATACATTGTTATTGGATTTAACCATCCAACTGTAGTCAGTATGACTCCCATTTTGTGATTGAGCAGTGAGCTCTAGGCTGTTGGCCTTTCTGCATGTGCAAACCCCATTTATGTACACTTACTATCTGCAGTAGTATCATTTGATTGTGGGTAAGGTTTCCCACCATGGTTTTTCCCCTTACAGGGTTTTCACATACAAATATTGGTGTTATGTGTTGTGGATGACTTTGTGTTTATGTTTCATACACTAATCCTTACCGATATAACAATTAACTGTTATAATTGTCTACCGACATACTTAATTGGTTTATCGGTATTAAGCATTAAGCTGGTTAAATTGTTTTTGGTTTAAATTGATTTGAGAATTGATTCCCCCCCCTCTCAGTTGTCTCCGGGACCTAACAACGTCAGCACCACGTCATTGTGCCTTGTCTGCAGTAGCTAGCACGTCTCACCATTCTGTTAGCATTTGATGAACCGGTATGTTACAACATGATGATATGATAATAATGTATGTTTTCATTGATGTCAATAAGTATAGGTCAACTGGTATGAATATTTGAAGGAGTTGTTATTGATGAACTGGTATGAAGATATGTAGTGAACCGGTGTCAAAGTTTCACTTAGTGTGACTACCGGTTGGTAGTCTCAGCTCTAGGGTTTCTAGTTTGGCAATCTATCTTGTGTGATGCAACCAATGGTATTCTATGATGAGTTAGCTAAGAGATGAGGATGAGATCAAGATGCCACCTCATTTTGTGGACATGAAGGATTTCCTTGAGGATCTTGCATATGAGGATTGACTATGTTAAATGTCTACCTTGAGAATGAACATTCTTCTTAGTGGTATGAGAAGAAATCATGATGGGCTACTGATTTCTATGTGCAGTGAAGAATGGACGATGCATAATGAATTGTGATCTGTTTGAGATTGTTTCATTCTATGAAAAGTGTTTGGATGGTCAGGATTGGACTACCTATAATTGTAAACCTAAATGCTTAGGGTTTAGGGTTTATGCTACCAACCTAATTGTTGTCTATAAGGTCGATGATGTTTGTTATTGTAAGTTGTTGGAAAAAGTTGTGCATGTATCCAAGTGATGAGATACTTGCCAGACCAGTGAGAGAAAACTGCAGAGTGTGATTGTAGAGTAGATGAATTGAAAAGGATCTTCCTTACCATATAGTGTTGTTATCAGATCATAGTTTTACCTGTTGTCTTCTAATAATTTCAATAGAAGGAAAATCCCTTTAACCAGTTGACTCAAGTTCATTGAGTTCTTTAAATCCTCTAGCAAGGTAACCTTTAACATTGTTTCAACTTTTAACACAGTATATAGCCATCCCTTAACCAGGTGATCTTTAACAGGATCAGTTCCTAGCATAACCTTATTGTAAAGTCTTTAACTAGACTAGGCTCCTAACATAGCGAGCTTCAAAAGAGTTCAAAACAAGCTTGTGGGTATTCATTCCCACCATGGTTTTTCCCATTTGGGTTTCCACGTGAAAAATCTATGTGTCATGAGTTGTGCATTTTCATATGATGATTAAGTATTCTTTGTTTAAGTGTTTGTGCATGTAGAGCTAATGGTTATGGTATTGTTGATATACCACATGCATATGTTTATGGGTGAAGTAGTTATTAAGTATTGAATAAATTTGAAGTATTCAATTTTACCTGTTTATGTTGTCTGTAGTATTACTGTGTTTAACAGGTATTGCCATGGTTAAGATCAGTAATGAAGACAATTGGCTAGCATTGTTTTAACTTTATAAGCTACAGAGAAGTTTTTGTATGTACTGATTCACCCCCCCTCTCAATACCAGTTAGGGTATATGTTGTTCATCATTATTCATGAATTGGTACTAGAGCAACTCTAGGTCCTCGATGATATAAGCTTAACCGCTTGAGGAAAAAGATCTCGCCTTAATGATGAAAAGGGAAGGTCCTAAGTTCAATAGAGATAACTTCAAAATATGGAAGGACAGAATGAAGATCTATATCAAGAGTCTGGTTTCTCAACACTAGAGCTATGTTGATAATGTCTATGTAATCCCCACTGGCACTTTAACCAATGATCAAAAAAGAGAGATTCAAGAAAATGCGCAAGTTATGTAAGCTCTTATTGGTAGTTTGTCCGATATTGAGTTCATTGATGTACAGGATAAAAACACTCCTAAGGATGTATGGGACACTTTGGAAACTATTTATGGCAGTGATGAGCATGTAAAGAAAGCTAAGGAAGAGAGCCTTAGAGGGAAATTTGAGACATGAGGATGGTTGAAGGTGATACCATTCAACAATATGGCATAAGGATCAAGGCTGTTGTTGGAGATATCAAGAGCACTGGTGGAACAATTGATGATGCCACCATTGTCAGGAAAGTTTTGAGATCATTATTACCGGTCTATGTAATCAGAGTTGCTGCTATTCAGGAACTAAGGTCTATTGACAAAACCAAGGTATCCTTAGAATCTATCATTGCAAAGTTGACTGCATATGAGTTGAATAGCTATGATGGCAGTGTTCAGAAGACTGAGTCATCTTTTAGAGCATCTTTTGCACCAACCAAAAAAGGAAAAGAAGTAAGTACCAGTTATGAATCCATGCAGAGCAGAGGTATGGATGATGAAGAGATTATGATGGAGTTTGAAGCTCTTCTTGCCAAGACACTTCCAAAAGGCACTAGAAAATACAGAGGTAAGCTTCCTTTAAAATGTTTTTCTTGCAATAAGATAGGACATATAGTTGTTAACTATCCTAACAATGATAAAAAGGATAAATCAGAGAGGTTTAGAAAGTATAAAGGAGGAAATAGAAGAAATTGTCTTGTAGTAGTAGATGAAGGTGTTACTGATGAAGAATCTGAGGATGAAGAGAATGAGGACATAGTGTTTGTAGTTGTAAAGGATGAAGTGTCTGAGAAGAAAGAACTTGTCTCTCACATTGACAACTCTAATGAGTGGATTATTGATAGTGGTTGTTCTCACAACGTGATTGGTGATCGGAGAAAGTTTCTATCTCTAGAAGAATATGATGGAGGTGTTGTCAGATCTAGCAATGATGCACCATGTTTGGTAAAAGGAAAAGGATCCATCTCACTAAATGGAAAGAGAAGTGTGGATGATGTCTACTGGGTAGAAGGTCTTAAGTATAATGTGTTGAGTGTTTCTTAGCTAAATACTTGTTCTAGAGTTCAAAGGTGGAGTCTGCAGTATAATTGGAAAGAGTGGTGAACTTATTGCCACCAGTAAGCAAACTAGAGGTAACTTGTATCAACTAAATGCCAAGATAAGTTGGTGGCTGATGGAAAAGTTTGATGACAATTGGATATGGCATAGGAGACTTTATCATATGAACTTTGATAATATTGTAAAGGTGAGTAAGATCAAGACTGTAAGAGGATTGCCTTTGCTGAACAAACCGAAGAATTCTTTATGCAAAGAATGTCAACTTGGGAAGATGTCTTCCTCAACTTTCAAAGTTAAGTCTTTTTGAGTAGAAAACTTACTTGATCTTGCGCATACCAATTTGTGTGGTCCTATGTAAACTAGAAGTATTCAGGGAGATAGGTATTTCATGACTCTTACTGATGACTACTCAAGAATGATGTGGGTCACCTTCTTGAAAGAGAAATCTGAGGCGTTTGGAAATTTCAAAGCCTTTAGAGCATTAGTAGAGAAGGAAAGTGGTCAAAAGATAAAATGCCTAAGAACTGATCAAGGATGTGAATTCACTTCTAATGAATTCAACATGTATTGTGAAGATAGCGGTATCAAGAGGCAGTTGTCTGCCCCAAGGACACCACAATAGAATGACATAGTAGAAAGGGATAAAAGGACTGTAGTCAAAGTGGACAGAATGATGTTAACCCAAGGAAAGGTTGCTCACACTTTTTGGAGAGAATTGGTGAGCACTGCAGTCTATACTATGAACCAGGTACTCATCAAGAAAGGTAGAGTAAAAAACCCCTTATGAGTATTGGACTGAGAAGACTCCCACTATGATTTTTTTTAAAGTATTTGGTATTAATTGTTACATCAAGAGAGGTGAGCATCTGAGCAAGTTTGATGCCAAATGTGATGAAGGAATATTTCTGGGGTATTCCACTAAGAGTAAAGCTCTCACGTGCTACAACAATAGAACACAGAAAATTGTTGAGAGTATCAATGTCAGGGTTGATCAATCCCCCAAGGAACCTAAGGAAACCTATAGTGAGGAAGTGGAAGATGAACCTGGTGTAGCCTTCTGGGAACTGCTTAAAAAAGAAACAAGTAAAGATCTCAGTGTTCCTGTACTGGTAGAAGTTGCAGTAAGTGAAGAAGAAGAGGAAAAGCAAGCAGAACTAGCTAGAGTCATTCCTAGATATGTGAAACTACATCATGATCCAAAGCAGATCATAGGAGATAAAGATGAAGGGATACTCACAAGAAAAAAGGTGAAAGAAAATTCTTGCATGATTTTTGAATTGGAGCCCAAGACTTCCAGAGAAGCACTTACAGATGAAGAGTGGATTAAGGAAATGGAAGAGGAGCTAGACCAGATAGAAAAGAATGCAACATGGTCCTTGGTACCCAAACCAGAACATAAGAATGTCATAGGTACCAAATGGGTTTTCAGGAATAAGCTAAATGAAGAAGGCACAATTGTAAGAAACAAGGCAAGACTTGAATGCAAGGGATACACTCAGGAAGAGGGAGAAGACTATGGAGAAACCTTTTCCCCTGTGGCTAGATTGGAAGGTGTCTGAATGCTACTTGTATTTGTAGCAATCAAGGGATTTAAGGTATACCAGATAGATGTTAAGTCTGCATTCTTAAATGGAATCCTGGAAGAGGAAGTGTTTTTTGAGCAACCAGATGGATTGGCCTTATCAGAAGATAGTAACATGGTGTGTAGATTATACAAAGACCTGTATGGATTGAAACAAGCACCTAGGGCATGGCATGAACGTTTACACTCTCATCTTGTGAAAATAGGATTTCAAAGAACAAGTGAGGATAGCAACATCTACCTAAAATTTGAAGGTGATCAAATTCTGATTTGTGAAGTATTTGTAGATGACATAATCTTTGGAGGAGATGATGAAATGAGTCATGCTTTTGTAGATGAAATGAAGAAAGAGTTTGAGATGTCTCTAATTGTAGAGATAAAGTTCTTCATTGGTTTATAGATTCAACAAATGAAAGAGGGTATCTTCATTACCCAGTCCATGTATGTCAAAGAGGTATTGAAGACCTTTGGAATGGAGGAGAGCAAACCTGTTGGCACACTGATGGTGATCGGCTGTAAACTGACTAAGGAAGATGATTCAAGATTAGTGAATGAGAAGGATTATCAGTCAATGATTAGTAAGCTGCACTATGTGGTGCACAACAGACCAGATATTGCTCATGTAGTGGGCATTGTAGCTCATTTTCAGAGAAGTCCAAGAGAATCCCACTTGGTAACAGTCAAGAGAATTCTTAGATACCTGAAAGGGACTGTTGACTATGGATTGTGGTATCCATACAATGGTGATTTTAATCTCAAGGTATTTACCAATACAGATTGGGGAGGTAATGTGGATGATCGAAAAAGCACAACAGGTGGAGCATTATTTCTTGGTGGAAGACTAGTCTCATGGACAAGTAAGAAGTAGAGATGTACTTATTAGTCTACCGCTGAAGTGGAGTATGTGGCAGCATTTATGAACTACACTCAGACAATCTAGATGAAACATGTATTAGATGGTTTCAAAGTACCTATATCTTAACCGGTGAGTATATTTTGTGACAATATTAATGCAATCAATATTTCCAAAAATCTGGTATTGCATGCTAGAAGTAAGCACATTGAGCTCAAGTATCATTTCTTGAGAGAGAAGGTTCAAAACAAAGAGGTTCACTAAGCCCTTACCGAAGACTACATTTACCTATTTGAGAGGTGAATTAGGGGTTTTGCCTCTTCATGAAGTCAACTAAAGATGTGTGCTCCACATCAGTCAGGTATTATAGTGACAAATATTTTAGGATTGATATGTTAAAGGATGCTACTCCATAGGAGGAGCAGCATACTGGAGTATGGGAGCTTGTACCTCCACTTCGGCATTTTTGTCAAAGGTGGAGAAGATATATAATGAGAGAAGATATGAGATAGGGGAGAAGATATTTGTTGTATGATATTTGATGAAGTTTTTTTTGTTGGCACTGGTCTATGTTGTTTCTTATTGCAATGTTGTGCTAAGTAAGTATTGCCATCAAAACGCTAAGTAAGTATTGTCATCAATGCCAAAGGTGGACATTGTTGGCATTTGATGAACCGGTATGTTAGCACATGATGATATGATAATAATGTATGTTGTCACTAATGTCAATAAGTATAGGTCAACCGGTATGAAGATTGGAAGTAGTTGTTATTGATGAATGGGTATGAAGAGATGTAGTGAACCGGTGTCAAGGTTTCACTAAGTGTGACTACCGATTGGTAGTCCCAGCTCTAGGGTTTCCAATCTGGCAATCTAGCTTGTGCAATGCAACCAATGATATTCTATGATGAGTTAGCTAAGAGATGAGGATGAGATCAAGATGCCACATCATTTTTGTGCATGTGAAGGATTTCCTTGAGGATCTTGCATATGAAGATCGACTGCATTAGATGTCTACCTCAGGAATGAACATTCTTCTTAGCGGTATGAGAAGAAAGTGTGATGGGTTACTAATTTCTATGTGCAATGAAGAATGGATGATGCAGAATGACTTGTGATCTGTTTGAGATTATTTCATTCTATGAAAAGTGTTTGGATGGTTAGGATTGGACCCCCTATAATTGTAAACCTAAATTCTTAGGGTTTAGGGTTTATGCTACCGACCTAATTGTTGTCTATAAGGTCGATGATGTTTGTTATTGTAAGTTGTTGGAAAAAGTTGTGTATGTATCAAAGTGATGAGATACTTGCTAGACCAGTGAGAGAAAACTGCAGAGTGTGATTGCAGAGTAGAGGAACTGAAAAGGATCTCCCTTAGCATATAGTGTTGTTATCAAATCATAGTTTTACCTGTTGTCTCCTAATCGTTTCAACAAAAGGATAATCCCTTTGCCAGGTAGCTTTAATAGGCTTAATGTCAATCCTTTAACCAGGTGACTCAAGTTCATTGATTTCTTTAAATCCTCTAGCAAGGTAACCTTTAACATGGTTTCAACCTTTAACACAGTATATAGCCATCCCTTAACCAGTTGATCTTTAACAGGATCGGTTCCTAGCAGAACCTGATTGTAAAGTCTTTAACCAGACTAGGCTCCTAATAGAGCGAGCTTCAAAAGAGTTCAAAACAAGCTTGTGGGTATTCATCCCCACCATGGTTTTTCCCATTTGGGTTTCCACGTGAAAAATTTGTGTCATGAGTTGTGCATTTTCATGTGATGATTAAGTATTCTTTGTTTAAGTGTTTGTGCATGTAGAGCTAATGGTTATGGTATTGTTGATATACCACATGCATATGTTTATAGGTGAAGTAGTTATCAAGTATTGAATGAATTTGAAGTATTCAGTTTTACCTATTTATGTTGTCTGTAGTATTACTATGTTTAACCAATATTTCCATGGTTAAGATCAGTAATGAAGACAACAGGTTAGCATTGTTTTAACTTGATAAGCTGCAGAGAAGTTTTTGTATGTACTGATTCACCCCCCTTTTCAATACTAGTTAAGGTATCTATTGTTCATCATTATTCATCACTTTCAGCTTTCGACCTACATTATTTGAGGTGCACAAAATAGCCTTTTTTTTGTTTAATAATTTCTTTCTTTTATTAAATTTAATTAAAAATTAATAAATAATTTGTTTGTTAATTTATTTTTTTAATTAAATAATTGTATATTTATTATTTTTTAGCATTTTAGAAAAATGTTTAAAAACTTAATGTTTTGATTTAATGTCAATTTTTTTTTAAACTTACATAACTATATATGTATTTTTTTTTCAACTTTAAAAAAAAATGTTGTTGAAACTTTAGAAAAACATTAGAACTTAGAAAAACATTAAGAAAAACATTAGCCAAAAAAAATTTAGAAAAATGTTACAAATCTAAATATAATAAATTAAAACGTTAGAAAAATTAATAAATTTAAATTTAAAAAAACATTATAAAACTTAGAGAACAAATTTAAACAAATTAGACAAAATAAATCATCTACAATGTGACCCCTTTTCACATCCTATTACACACACAACATGACCTCTTAGGACCCCTTAAGACCACATATGCCCCTGATGACACTATACGTCCCCTTAGGACCATAGAGGATCACATAGTGGACCCTAAGGGGTCATATGTGGTCCTAAGGAGTCACACATGTGTTCTAACACATGTGTGACCCCTTAGGACCACACGTGACCCCTTATAAAATCCTAGTGTGTATGACATACCCTTTAGTCCATTACATAGTTTCCTAAGGGGTATATGTGGTCCTAAGGGGTCACACATGTGTTAACAAATGTGTGACCCCTTAGGACCACATATGACCCTTAATAACATCCTAGTGTGTACAACATACCCCATAGGATCACATAGTGTCCTAATGGATCATATATGGTCCTAAGGGGTCAAGCATGTGTTCTAACATGTATGTGTGACCCCTTAGAACTGCATATGACCCCTTATAATATCCTAGTGTGAATGACATACCCCTTAGTCCATCACATAGTGTCCTAAGGGGTCATATGTGTTCCTAAGGGGTCACACATGTGTGAGCCATTAGGACCATATATGACCCCTTATAACATCCTATTGTATACAAAATATAGGTCTAATTTTTTCTGTTATTGACTTATAAAAATTATATATCACATGTTCTTGAATTTTTTATGTATTTGATTTAAATGACAAATTTATATATGTTTTAATTTAGTAAAGTTGTATGTATATATCTTTAATGATCTCTCTCTCTCTCTTTGAAATTAATGTTAGATCTCTCTCTAGATGTCATGATTTAAATGATCTCCCTCTCTCTCTCAAATTAATGTTTTAATAATTTAAAATGTATGTATGTGGTCTAGATATATAGATAAATTTATTTATGTTTTAATTTAGTACATGATGTATGTATTTATATCTTTAATGATCTCTCTCTCTCTCTAAAATTAATGTCATCTCTCTCTCTGTCATGAAAATGATCTCCCTCTCTCTCATTAATGTTTTAATAATTTAAAATGTATATATATATATATATAAATTATGCAAGAACTTCACATGTGTACATTTTAATATTTAATGAGCTCAAGATTAACGATATCTCATTCCTCTCTCTCTAGAATTTAACTGATTTTAAATTTTAATGTTTTAAATTGAATGCACTTCATGTGTGTGTGCTTACGTATTTATTTTAACTTTATGACCTACCTAGATAGATGGCATCCCATGATCCACCTATGTAGGCTCCTGATCAGGATCCACCTGCACAAGCTCCTGATCAAGAGCCCCACATTGATGATGTAGATCCTCCACACTAGGATACCCCCTTGCCCGATATTGCTACCATTTTCCAATACAATGATCGTGACCTTCATAGGTTGAGGGTCATATTAGATGACCCTCGTACTGATGGTATGTACAAGAGTACATGCACATCCATTTTTGATAGTTTGCAAACATTGAGGGACCGCTTAGTTTCTCACACCTCATTCTCACCTAAGGTTATAGAGGATATTTATAAACAGTTGAGGAGTTAGGTGAGGGGTCCTGATTCTTTTTCTGATGTGTTGAGGGTGGTCTTGAAGGAGACTATCAAGGAGAGATGTATTCCACAGTATCAGGAGAAGAGTAAGGTGAGAGGATATCAGGTCACAAGATGTATTCATTAAGGTTTATTGTTAGATGAAACCACAAAAACTTGATATTCTAGCATATTATGGATAGGGGAGGGGCAAGATTGCTGATAGAGATGCATATCGTAGGCATGATAGAGATCTGCCTAGACATAGGGACCTTGTTGGTGAGAGATTTTGGAAAGTAGTCCCAGCCCTCACCTCCATAGCAGATCATGTTGTGATTGCTTCTCAGAGAGAAGCAATTAATAGGATTGGACAGATTGCATCAGTAGCAGCCACCATAGCATCTGACAGGTTGGGCAGATATATGATGAGCCGACCACATTTGAGACTATCCACAAATCATGCATCTTCTAGTCATGGGGCAGCTTCATATTTAGATGATCAGTACATTACTGCTGGCATCCCCTCCCCAAATGAGGTAGTGGCTATAGTAGAAGGAAGTAGACATGTACATATGTCACAATATTTAGCCAAGGACTTGCTATATTCTTACCATTTTATTTCACCTCGACTTGGGATACCATTGGCTATTGTTAGAGAGGAGATTCTCAGAGACGGGTAGGCTACCGCTACATCGATGCATACCCCAAGGTAGTCATAACATTCTCATCATTCTACGCATGCTCCAGGCATTGACCCACCTATAGATCACTCTATTGCTATAGAGGAGGAGATACAAGCTGATCAGGTCCATATAATAGATGAGGGCTTGGATTCATTTGAGGAGCAACTGCGAGGTTAGAGCCATACTAGGTTTATGGAAATTCTACTAGAGTTAGACACTTCATCCATGATGCATAGTCATCTAGTTAGCCCCTTACACTCCTCAGTCATATGTACAGCCAGAGAGAGATATGTAGGCATGAGTGATGTGGTTGATATGATCATTGGACATGATCAGACTATACAACCTACTCTTGATACAGAGGTATGTACATACATGTGTTTAAATTTTTACAAGATGTATATGTTGTAGATGTATGATAAACCTCTATATAGATATTTTAATAAATAATAGAAGTTAATTTGTATCATTTAAATTAATCCTGGACTAATCCTTAAATACATACATATGTATATGTATATGTATAACAATTATCTCATGTCACTCCTAGCTTGTGCTATAAGCTAGGGTTGTCGTGTTGTTCTCAAAATCTGATTCCCCTTGAAACCCTTATAATAAAATGATAAACTCTATCTGTAGAAGAGAGATCAAAGAGAAGGAAACTTCAGAGCAACATATGACAAGGTTTTACAACCTTCTACACTTCAAACTTATCCAAAGTTCAGGCGAGTATACCTTATGTGAATTGGCTTCACACTTTTAAAAGACAGATCCACAGCAAACCAAACCGAAAACCAATGGATCCTATCACCTCAAAACTAACTGAAAAATAGAAAGAAATCTATTAATCATGTTTAGTATTCACCTACAAGATATGTAAAAGATAACCACAATTGATACCAATGCCTTATCCAGGCCACAGAGTCATCTAGAATTTAAACAATACTCCAACAATCAAATATCTCCACACATCCCATCACCTTGGCTTCTATAAAACCCCACATATGCCTAACATACATAAGAGTTTATCCTTATGAAACTAGACTGCATTCATCAAATTCAAAATTTCCCACAAAGAATTCATTGATAGAAATGCTTCATGCATATTTAATTTTCCTCCTAGAGAGAAAAGCTAAGAAATGCTTCTATTAAGACTGCCTTACAATCCAATCCTCAAATGAATAACCCTAGATTACTCATATTTGAAAACAGTAAATATTTGCAAGTAGACCAGAAGACAACATGAAATTTAGGCTCAAAAATTGATAGTCTGTATATTTGATATTAATTTTGAGAAAATATTACAAAACTCAAAGTATTCTCCATAAGTCTAGAAAATCCCAGATATATTTTTGCAGAGTTTTCTTACAAATTCTTGTGATCCTTTTTTAGAAGGTCCTCGTATCCATTTATAATAATCATGGATGCACACAAGCTTCAAACCTTTGAAAAGAAAGTTTGTTACAAACAACAGCCTTTTCCAAGAAGTGGTTATAGGTCCTTTTCAACATCTACGGCTCCTTCTGCTTTTTGTTCCATTGCACCCTCTTGTAACTTCTCGTGAGCATCTTCTTTCTATCTTGTATACTTATCTTTCCACTCCTAATACACATAATCACTAGGCCAAGTAAAACTAGCAACCTTTTGTTTTATATCTTCTAGTCACTTCCAAGTGTCTTGTACATGCCCAATCTCTGTTTCTATGAAACCATAATGAGATTTCACTTTTTCAATTTCCTCAATTGTTTGGAAAAATCAGGATGTGTCATCAGCACTAATAATCTGATTGATCCTTAGGAACAAATTATGGTCCACCTCCTTTAACCAAATCTTCTCTTCCTTTAACTGAATAGGACCAATGAAACCTCCTGGAAATATTTCAAACTTATGATCTGAATATTCTTTTCTATAAATTTGGGCTTTTCTTTTTATACCTGTTCCTTCTATTGAAAGAATATTCATCTCTTTCATAAACTCACATGTGGACCTAAGATTGTCATTCTCTTTTGCATCTGCATGGGAGGAACACATGAGCTCTAAATCTTTACCTATAGGTACCCACTTATTCAGGATTGGTTCCAAAGTGGCTTCTTCTTCTTTGAATTTAATCAAAATCTCAAGAATCCTCTTCATATTTGTGTATACATTGGAGGTTTTGATTGAGTCAACAAACTCCAAAATGGTGGCTTTCACCTTCTCTTCATATTTGTTTGCATACAAGGTCTGAGCTTGTTTCAACTTTTCCAACTAATGTTGGACATTTTCAGGTAATTGGGAACTGGAAGGCATGGGAGAAGGGGGGTATTCAATGATGGGACTAGTAGGAGGGGTCCTTGCTGGAGAGGAGGCTGTCATGAGTGTAAAAGACACACCTGGATGATGTTGACCTACCAATTGACTCCAGAGTCTAGCAATTATGTTGTCTCTATTGTCTATTCCTTCTTTAGCATCATTGTAAGCTTTTAAAAAAGTCTCCAACTTCAATTGGAGATTGGCCTTTTCTTGTGCCTCTCTCTCTGCTACTACCATGTTAAACTTTGTTGTCTCTAGTATTGTGCTAGTAGCTTCCACTACCCCTATGTCTTGGACTCTTTTGACTATCATGCCTCCTAAGAGGCTAGAATCTGAGGTATCCCTTTTCTTCCTATTTTCATCCTTCTTCAATGACCACATGACAAGAGCAACATTATCCTTGTTGAATGTCACTCCTTCCATAGCCTTTGTTTCTTTCCTCACTACATCAAGCACTAAGGCATCATTTATATCCCATTCAGGGAGAATCAACACACTAGCCTTTGTTATCATCTCTCTTCCTTTCTCAGGGGTGATTGTTTTGAATTCCTCCATCATTTCTTGCTTTATTTCTTCTTCTACCTGAGTTGTATTTTTTAGAGGCTGTTCACTATTCCTCTATTCACATCTGACTCTGAATTACTCCATGTTTTGCTTCCATACAAACTACATAAAGGCTTCTGATGTGACAAAATTGCTATTAGCTAGGAATTCTTCACTATCTTGCTTAACAGTAAGGTCCATTTCTTGGCCCTTTAACTCACCATCAGTCAAATCCATTTCAACAGTAGGAGGCTCTTCAGGCATCCCCTCTTGGGTCTCCTCGTAGGTATAGGCAATCTCATTGAGACTCCCTAGCTGCAATAATTGTTCAGCCACAACTTGCTCATCTGCAGCGTGGATAGGAGACTGAGATGGACAATATTGAGGATCATCAGTTTCAATTTCCTCCCCCACCTTTTGCCTCTTAGGGGAATCCTGAATATCAATGACATCTTCAATTTTCCTCTTCCCTTTTGAGGTGGAAGGCTCACCTACCACTGGCATCATTATAGTGTACTTTGACCTTTTGTGCATTACATAGTCACTAGGTGGGATATCTCTAGCAAAGGCAGGCTTAGCCAATACCATCGTAGCCTTATCAGGATTATTTTACATTATTGCTTCCCTCTTTTCTTTTAAAGTCTGCACGAGGTCTTCAAAATAAAGAATCGAGAACTTTATTTTTTCCTCAAATGGGTTGAAGTTAGATAGAGGATCATAGCTATTGTCAAGTTGATGTATAAAATCAAGGGCTTTCTTATATGCAACCCACTTCTCTTTCCTCATTTCCTACTCATCTAAGATGAACTCATTTCTAATCAGATCTTCTGGGAACTAAAATTGATGTGGCCTACCTCTGCACACTGCTCTTTTTCTAAACATACCATTGAAAAAATCCTTGGGATCTGCACATCTTGACACTGCAGTAGACAACCTATATGGCTTGAAGAATTCCTCAAAAAATTTCCATCCAGCCTTAGTGATCACAAAATGGTGAGCCATGGTAATAGTTGGGAAAATAGTCCCTTTACCTTTATTGGTTAGCTCTGCTTCTTGTACTCCCCCAATTTGTCTAAGGACTTCTGCAATCCCTATCTTCAATGGGACCTGATAGGGTAGCAAATAGGGGGTGCCTCTAAATCCAAACACTCTAAAAATAGTAGACACAGGGTACAAATATATATCTCCCCAATTGTGAACAATCTTGATATCCTCTGCAAACTCCTTTGGTCTGATAAACTCCAAAAGAGCCTTAGGAATTCTAGGGTTTTCTCTACATAGAACAATCCTAATTTTAGATGCAAATCATCTATCAAATATTAGATAACTTGCATCCTCTCTATCCCAAGACAGAATAGTACTCCACAATTGCATTGACATCTCCTCTTTATCCTTTATCTTAATCAAGTCCATTTCCTTTGCAAAGTAATCTGCACCTTAGAACATGAACATGTGCATTAACATGGAATACCATCCAAATGGCCTATCCACCTTACCATTCTTGATTCCCACTAGCCCTTTATGAATTGCATTAGCAAGGTATGAGGCATAATCAAATATTACAACTAGGGAGGGGTTTAGAATTTGTGTAATCATTCACATATAATGGGTTGGCATATTCTTTTTAACATCCTCCCCAAAGATCTGGCATAACATCCAATACATACCCTTAGCTCTCAAAGTAAATAAGTTGAGAGAGAATTGTTCCATTATACTGGGGCCTACAACTATTAACCTCCCTATCTTTACAAAGAATTCTTTCAATGGGCCACTTCTAAGATGATCCCTTTGAGCGTTGTACACCTGGGCTAGTGACTCAAAGTCAATAGGCTCTAACAAGTTGGAGGACGAACTGAGTTTAAACACCCTCCTGAATTCATCTTCATTTATCTCAATCAAGACTGATGCCTTTATGTTCCTGATGCATCTGGCCATAGGGTCATAATTCTGTGTAATCAGGGCTAACAGATCTACATCCATAAAAACACCTGGGACCACAAGCTTTGCTACATCTTGTTCCCATATGCCATTCAAAGGAGCTGGGGAATTCCTCTACCCAAAACCAACTTTGAATAATCCTAAGCCTGAAAATCCTATTTCAGGGTCCCGTAGCCAATTAACCTTATCATAGAGGCCATCTCCAATATTTAGATGAGGGTTCTTGGGTACTATCTCTTTGGTCTTAGCCCCAATGTTGGTGGACATGGTTAATTGTTCTAAAAAATCATCATAGATATTTCGGTTCTGGTAATTCACGTTTCCTATTAACTCTCTTCTGGGTGCCATTCTAGTCAAACAATTATACCATTAGAAGCTAACACAAACCTCCAATGAAGTAATTCACACAACAGTTTTTAGAACAAACCAAGTGTTATCAAGAAAAGCACAGAAAACCTAATTATTCTTGAAGGAAATCGCCCTACAATAATTCTCTTTGCAACAATTTGCTCAGCAACAAATTTTGATGAAACAATATTTAGCAATCAAGTTGATGCGGACTAAACAGGACAAGATGGCATTTAATTTGTTTTGGAAATTAACTCTGCATGCTTCGGGCTTTTCAGAATTGAATTTGCCAAATTGAATTCGAAACTGGCTCCAACGGGTCATAATTTCTCTAAGTCTTTCCTCTATTTCTCTCTTTCGCTATTTTGCAGAACATAAAACCTGTGCTTATTTCTGTCGTGAAACAATGCTGGCTGTTGGATCATGAAGACTTACATCACCTTTATCTCCATTTGATATCTTTGCTTTTATGTCAGGCCCTACCTCCTTTTCGCTACTTCGCAGACTTTAAAAGTCATTCACTTTTCCTTCATGAGGTCGCACCAAGCATTAGATCAAACTCAAATCACTCGGCCTTTAACTCCAACTAGGGTGGTCAATTTTACTTACTAACCGTGCCTCATTTTGACGGCTAACGGTTTTTTGCCATTTCATTGAAGTTAAGCTATGGGCATCTTCAGGCCACGAAACAATGAGAAGTGTTGGATCAATCTTGAGATGAATGCCTTTTAAGTGGGCCCTTTACCCGAGAATTAGCTACCCTACTTGTTCTCTGGTTGAAAAAGGCCACATGGCAATCGGTCATTAGCCCTAGAAACTACTGTGGGTTCCACCTATGATCTGCCACGTGCTATCTTTATTATTCCCACATAACCACCGATTACACCTAAGCAGGCCCTCAACCACTTTTAAAACCACGTGTCACCCAACACATCACTATCGAGCTCCACAAAAAGCAACAGTTGTTATGCCACGTCACCTCCATGTGATCTCCACCTGTCTTTTGTGACTTCGCAAACATTATTCTTCATTTGGCTTCCAGCCACAAAACTACTAGAACCATTAGATCAAAACAGACCTAATCTACTTTTAACTTTCCTATCTTGCCTGTACCTTGGGCCCACTAGCCTTTTTGCCACTTCGTGAAGGTTAACCTGCTGGCATCTTCTCTTTGTGAATTCACGCGAGCCATTAGATCAAAACAACTTGCTCATTTTTTACTCCTTTCCATGACAACCGCGCTTGGGCCCACTGTAGACCACCAACTAAGCTCCTCGTCACTGCTCTGTCACTACCAGCTGGACCTACCACGTTCATTGCCATCTTTAACAAGACCCACCACCTTTTCGCTATTTTGCTGAAGGTAGAACTCATGCATCTCCCGGCCACGAATCAACATGAGTTGTTTATCTCTTTCCAACCTAATCATTCTTTAACCAAAGAAGATCGATTGCCGTGGGGACCCACCAAAACCTTTCACCATTTCACGAAGGTTAAAACACATTCAACTTGATCTCTCAAAACCACATCGTCTGTCCGATCAGATGAAACTTGATCAGTGTTTAGCTTCAGTCCAAACCTATATGTCGGGTCCACCTCTACCTTTCACTACTTTGCGGAAGCTAACATTTGAGCACTTTTTGGTCATGAATCAATGTGGGCCATTAGATCAACAAAAAGTTGCATGAAGCTTAAAAGGCCCGATGGACATTAGAAAAGGCGTATTAAACGCGAACAAAAATTTAAAATTTAAAAGGGACTGCCTAGGTAAATGACAAGTGGGGAACACTTTTACGATAAAGGGACCCATCACATAAGTGAATAAAGTAATGCCAAATTAGAAACCAAAAGGGTTTTTCTCAGATATTGAAGCAACTTAAAACCTAAATCCTTAACCCCTTAGGATCTAAAGCAATTTTGAAAGAACATGGGCAATAACAGACTCAGAAATTTTCAAAAACTTAGCCATTTATAGACTGAAAACATTCATTTTCAAAATACTGACAACAACGGCTATGACTGGGGATGGTTGATCGCAAGATAGACACAAGAAACTCAGAAACTCTGGAGAAATAGACCAAAAATGAGCCCAAAAACAACAAACAAAGCAAACCTAAATATATACAAACAAGGACCTACTGTGCATGGACCTCAAGAAAAGTAATGGTTCAGGAATTGTCCATGCACTAGAAATTCTTGTACTTCATCATTTATATTCTTTAGAAAGTATGAGTCTTTTCCATTCACATCACAGACCACAAAGGGGCCAATCCATAATGACTCAAACTTCTTATGCTTTCCCTTGTCCTATCCTTTTGCATTCCACTGAAGAACAAGATCACCGATTTGAAACTTCCTCAATGATGTCCTTTTGTCAAACAGATACTTAGATTGTAATTGGATCTTCAAATTTCTCTAATGGGCTAAAGTTCTGATTTCTTCCACTTCCACCATCTTAATCATTCAGTCCTCCATAGGCTCAGACAACTCCATGTCTCTAGCTTGTAGGAACTTATACACTGGAAGAAGATTGTTTACTGGCACTCTAGCTTTTGTACCATAAACCAGTTCAAACGGTGACATTCCAATGGCCTTCTTGATAGTAATTCTATCAGCCCACAAAGCTAGCTTCAACTTTTGATCCCATGACCTCTTGTTCTCTTCTAAGATTTTCTTAATAATGTTCAGGAGGCTTTTATTACTGGATTCAGCTTGTCCATTCCCATGAGGATGATAGGGTGAAGAGTAGGACATGATTATTCCATGGCTAGTGCAAAATGTAACAAACTCTTCAGATCTAAAACTCATGGCATTATCCATTACTAACTTTGCAGGGACTCCAAATCTAGTTATAACATTATCCACAAGGAAATCGATGACAACTTTACTTGTAGCTCTCCTAGTGGGTATGGCTTCAATCCATTTAGTAAAATAGTCAGTTGCTACTATAATCCACCTATGGCCTCTTCCTGATATTTCAACAATTTCCTCAATAAAATCAATGCCCCACTGGACAAAAGGGGATTCCACTGTGACTAGATTTAAAGGTAAAGCTCCTTCATATTTTAGCTTAGATGAAAACCTTTGGCATGGGTCACATTTCCTAACATGTTCATGAGCATCTTTAAATAAGGTAGGCCAATAATACCCAGCCCTGACTATCTTTCCAGCAGTTGTCTTAGCAGAGTAATGACCTCCGCATACTCCATCATGCATACTTCTGAATACCAAGGTTGTTGTTCAATAATGGTGACTACAATGTTTTTAACCTCAACATTGTTTATTTCAACACCAAGAAGATTGGATTCAGCCATAAGCTTGGCCAGGCCTAAACCTCCAACCAATTTGGTGATCTTTATTTTAAGTCAAATTCTTGGATTCTGTTAATCCATCTGCACCTTTTTCTTGTGACTTTAGATTGGGATAAAATGTCCTTGACTGTAGTATGTGGAACATAAGCAACTACTTGTGCATTTACAAGATATGGCTTGGAAGATTTGACAACTTTAACCAAAGCATATGCCTGTTTTTCCATGATCTCATATTTTAATAATGCTGCTTGTAAAGACTTGCTATAGAAAGCTATGGGATGTTCATGTCCCTCAATGTCCTTTTACAATAACACTGCAGCTACTGTATGATATGAAGCAAAAGAGAACAAAGAAAAGGGCTTACTATAATCTGGGGATTTCAACACAGGTGCTTCCTAAATAGTTGTTTTAATCTCAGCAAAAGCTTTTGAAGCTTCTTGATCCCAGCAAAATTTTGTATCCTTCTTGAGTAATCTAACAATGGGCTTTACCACCTCTGCAAAGTTAGCAATGAATCTTCTAACAAAATTAACTTTGCCTAAAAAAGATTGAATGCCTTTAACACTTTTTGGTTCAGGCACATTGTTTATTGCTTCAATTCTTTTAGGGTCTATCCTTACCCCTTCCTTGGAGACAATATTCCCAAGCAAATTCCCTTCAGTAACAACAAAATGACATTTTTTGGGGTTTAATGACACACCAAATTCCAAAGCCTTATTGAACACCTTTTCTAAATGTCCATAGTGGTCATCAGGCCTTTTAGAGAAACAATTTTAAGTCATCTTGGTACACAACCATGATGATGTTGATAAATTCTTTGAAGGCTACATCCATTTCTCTCTAAAATGTAGCTCCAACATTTTTCAATCCAAATGGCATCCTTACATAAACATACATTCCCCATGGGGTGGTGAAAGCGGTCTTGAATTGCTCAAACTCCTTCACTAGCACTTGGTTGTACCCTGAAAAACCGTCCATCATTGACAAAAGATCACAACTAGTTACTCTCTGCAGCATGGCTTCCATATTGGGAGAATAATAATTATCCTTCAAGAAAGCAACATTTAGATTTCTAAAATCGACACACAATCTTATGTCCCCATTCTTCTTTCTAACCGGGACCAAATTTGAGACCCATGAAGAATGTCTTATAGGTTTGATAATCCCCCCTTCTCTTAGCTTAGTCAATTCTTGTTGCATATTGGTTTCTAGCAGGGGATTAATAGGTCTTTCCTTTTGTCTGAAAGGCTTAGCATCTGGAAGCAAAGGAACTTCATGTTGAAAAAGGTCTTGTCTATATGCCTTTAGGTCTTCATATGACCAAGCAAACACATGCTTATATCTCTTCAATAAATTAATAAGATTAGTTTTGACATGAGGAGGCAAATTTTTTCCAATGTATACCACCTTAGGGGATAATTCTGTCCCCAAGTTTACTTCCTCCAATTCTTCTAATTTGGTAATAGATTGCTGGTGCAGGTGACTGTCATTATAGCTAAACATGCCTTCAAGCTCTACCAACCCTTTTGGTATCTCATTTGTTTCCAACTAAACCAAATCATTACCAAATATTATCTCTTTGTTGTCAACCACCTCTACTAATGCATTGCCGTCAATCTTATGTCTGTCATAATAATCAATGCATTGTATGAACCTAAGAATATCTTCATCATCGGCAAAAACTTGCCAATTATACACATTATTAGGGATGGTAGGCCTAGATTTTATTTCCATAGTTGATATACCGGTTAGTGTTGCATCATCATTTTTCAATGCAACATTGGCTAAAAAGTCTGCCATGATATTCTTGGATCTCTCTATCCAATTAATAGAAAAAGCACCAAAATGCTCAATGATATCCCAAACTGCATGCTTATACCTTTTTAATCTGTCATTTTTTTATGCATATTTGGATCTTAGCTGAGAGACAATTAGTTCTGAATCTCCTAGAACTTTCAACAGTTGTATCCCATGCTTCTTTGCAACTTCAAGCCCCAATAACAAAGCTTCATATTCTGCAGTGTTATTTGTGCACTGAAAGGCTAATAGAAAGGAATATTTAAAAGTTATACCTGATGGGGATAGAAAGAGAACTCCTGCTCCAGACCCTTCTTTGGAGCAAGCTCCATCAAAATACATTTTTCATAGACCATGTTGTTGTGATTCTAATTCAATCATAATGGACTCAGTATTCTTTAATTGAGGTAAAATGGGTTGCACTCTAAACTTGTCAAGATCCACATCAATCATACAATTGAGCATGCTAGGATCTACATTTTCAATCACTCTAGGAGCACATGGTTCTCTGTATAGTTTGACTTGATTCCCATTGATTGGGATGGTAGCATAAGATAGATCCAATTGGACATTTCCACCTACTACTACTGCCCATTGCCTAGATAATAACATGCCATAATGAGGCTTAGTGTTAGTTACAATGACATCCATCTTATAGGTCACTTCAGGGAATGCTGCTATCTTTACTTCAACATCTCTCATCATACCTATCACAGGCACTTCCCTATTATCCATAGCATAGCATTTTCTATATACTGTAGTCACTGATAATCCTAATTCTTTCATGACACCATAAGGCATTACATTAGCAGCTGCACCTGAATCTATCATACAATTTTTTATCAACCGGTTGTTTACTAACAAAGTGACATAAAAAGGATCTACTTGTGAAGGCTCTTGAGTAATAGTTGTTCCAACATAAACCTCTGGGGTTTGGAACTCCTGATCCTTTCCATTTTTAGCTGCATTGGTGGGTAGTATTGTGTTACCATCAGATATATTAGAAAACAAAGACAAGGCAGCTTCTCTATGTTCTTTTATTTTCAATAACTCTATTAGTGGGATAGTGATTTTCATTTGTGTAAGAGCCTGAGCCATGTCAAATGTGGAATTGCTGCTCAACTCAGCATTAGCTTTAACTCTTTCTACCTTAGGCTTGCCTTCTTTATTGTTGTAGCTCCTTGTGTATCATTTGTATTGTTATCATCTGTACTCTTGGGTACATCTTTAATTTGATCTTTCTTTTCTTGACCCATCTAAGGGGTAGTAGCACTACTTGTTGCCTTTTTTTGAAGAACCTCTTTTATAAACATAGAACCAGGTTCACCCTGATCACTATCCCTTTTGGTGCTCCTTAGGTTATAATTGTGCTTTGCCTTAGCTATAGTAGCCTTGGTGAGATTTTTCACTTCTTCGTCACTAGGCCTTCGAAGATGATCTTCTTCATCTTCAATGGTTACCACATTCAAAGTAAGATGCCAATCTAGTGTTAGTTGTCCTTAAAAGGACCTTGTACTATCCAACACATCACTAAATTCACTTTGTATTGACTCCTCATTACTTTCTACAATGGTTTCAAACATATTGATATCAAGTTTAGCCTCTTGCCTTAGGGACTCTTCAAGGGCTTGAGCTACTACACACTAACGAGGAGAATGTGGCCCATCACAAGCAATACACCAAGGAGTGTTCTCTACATTGTGAACATTTTTTCCTTTTAAGGGAGCAGGGGTGTCTTGGCTCTGAGCATTCTTAGGCTTCTCATTCTAAGTTTTACCATCTTTCCAGTTGGTATTATAAGGCATATCATGCAATCTAGGAGGCCTATCTTGCCAATTATAGTGAGGCTTATCACTTTTATTTACCTTGGCAATTAGATCCTTCATAGCAGTGACTAACTTTTCTATCTTATCTTCCTCCTTAGCAACTTTGTTTGGTTGCTGTTTTGTTTCCTACCATAGCCTACCATTAGTTCTTCTCCCTAATTTTTTGGATGCTTTCCTATTTCTCTCCACATTGATAGCAATTCTGAATGCATCTCTTAGGCTATGTGGATTTTTATCCCTTAAAATGTAAGCCATTTTGGAATCAAATGCATTATAATAAGTGTTTAGGCACATGTTATCATCTAGTCTCATCACCTGATACAACCTATGCATGGCTTTTTGAAATCTAGCATTGAATCGATGGCCATCTCATTATCAGATTTTCTAATATTATTGAATTCATTTAACATGAAACTCACATTTGTTTTGTCAACATATTTCTCTTGAAAACAATTCTTGAAATCTTCCCAAGACCTGATGCTATTAATAGGGAGACCCCTAAACCAATCTCTTGCATCATCTATTAGGGATTGGACAAATAACTTCATTATGATATCTTCATCAGCTATCTCATAATCATTTATCAAGTCACTAAAGGATTTTAAATGCTCCTCTGCACTAATTGCATTATTTCCAGCAAATTTAGGGAGCCTATCTCTTAACTCAGTAGGAACATGGTTGGGATATCCTGGGATTCCATAAAAAAATAATTGCCCATACTACTCTAAATTGATAGGTCTCCTTTGGAAATGGTTAGCAACATTGTTATTACCCATGTTCATTCTCGCAGTGGGGATTTGAGTCTGAGAGATTTGATTATTCTAGTTAATTACAGGGGCTTGACTAACTATTGTTGTATTGACAGGCAAAGTGAGATGAATTTTAACAGGGGGGAGAGAAACTTGTTGAGGAATAGGCTTATTGAGATCCTCTGATGGGAAAATGATAGGGGGAGCTTTGAGATAACCAATTTTTCTTTTAACGTTGTGGTTAGCTACATCTAACTCAGCCTTTTCTAACTCCATTTGTAGATCTTCTTTCTCCTTCCTCATTCTTTCCATCTCCCTCTCATGTGCTGATAGTCTATGGGAGATCTCCACCATAGCCTTTGATCTTGACCCCCCTTCCATGCACTTTTGTTTTCCTTTATCAACCTCATTTCTAATAGGTTGTGGGTCACTAAAAACCTCCTTATTTGGTTGGATCACTGACTTATATGTTGGTTTGGCTTTGGAACTAGAATTTCCCTAATCACAGGACCTCCATCATCACTTTTTCCCTTTTCTTGGGCTAACAATTCAAGATCAACAATCTGTCTGAGAAGCCTATCTCTTTCCATCAGTTTTGCTTTGACTTCTCTCTCCCTATTTGCTTCCTTTTGGGCTTTTAAGGAAATTAAGTGATGGACCTTTCTATTTAGGTCTTCTATTTCTTGGGACACTTCATCTTCATCAGGGAAGATCTCCTCAGAGTCAGATACGTTAACTTGGTCTATATCAATCAAGCTGATATTTCTAACAACTGTTCTGGGCACAGAGTGTCTCAAGACATTGGAACTACTTCTATCTTTCCAGAAAAAATAACATGAGATAACTCTTGATTTAAAACTTGAACATCATCTATATTTCCAAATAATCTAGAATGAAATCCTAAAACATCATGTTCAGATTCTCGGGAAGAATTAGACTTTGCATATATAGGTCTATCGGATACCTTACCAGCATTGTTACTCTTCTGCACCCACGCAGCATTTGATGGCTCATGTTGTACTGATCTTTTATGACCTCTTCGTGACTATTTAGGTAATCCCTCCTGTAATGTCTCATGAGGATGCTTCTTCATGAAGGACCTTGTGTTCTTTTTTCCTTGCATTATGCTCGTCTCTTTTTAAGAATTCTCTTATTTTAAGGACTGGTTGAACTAACAGAGTCGCCACCCACAGATCTATGGGAAATATGAAAACAAGCCTTAAATGAAATATTGCAAATCCTCAGACCAGCATCACATATCAAATATCATGCAATTCTTTTTTTTTAAATGAATATATCAAGACAACATCGATATTTTATTGAAGCAGCAATCAGCATCTGGATTCATAGTATGACTCTCCCCAGCAGAGTCGCCACTTTTGTTATTCTTAAAATTTGATTCCCTTGAAACCCTTATAATAAAATGATACTCTGTCTGCAGAAGAGAGATCAAAGAGAAGGAAACATCAGAGCAACATATGACAAGGTTTTACAACCTTCTACACTTCAAACTTATCCAAAGTTCAGATGGGTATACCTTATGTGAATTAGCTTAACACTTTTAAAAGATAGATCCACAATAAACCAGTCTGAAAACCAATGGATCCTATCGCCTCAAAACTAACTAAAACAAAGAAAGAAAGCTATTAATCATGTTCAATATTAACATACAAGATATGTAAAAGATAACCACAATCGATACCAGTGCTTTATCCAGGCCATAGAGTCATCTAGAATTTAAACAATACTCCAACCTCGGCTTCTATAAAACCCCACATATGCCTCACATACATAAGAGTTTATCCTTATGAAACTAGACTGCATTCATCAAATTCAAAATCTCCCACAAAGAATTCATTGATAGAAATGCTTCATGCGTATTTAATTTCCCTCCTAGAGAGAAAAGCTAAGAAACACTTCTATTAAGACTGCCTTACAATCCAATCCTCAAATGAATAACCCTAGATTACTCATATTTGAAAAATAGTAAATATTTGCAAGTAGACTAGAAGACAACACAAAATTTAGGCTTGAAAATCGATAGTCTGTATATTTGATATTAATTTTGAGAAATTATTACAAAACTCAAAGTATTCTCCATAAGTCTAGAAAATCCCAGATATATTTCCGTAGAGTTTTCTTACAAATTCTTGCGATCCTTTTTTAGAAGGTCCTAGTATCCATTTATAATAATCATGGATGCATACAACCTTCGGACCTTTCAAAAGAAAGTTTGTTACAAACAACAGCCTTTTCCAAGAAGCGGTTATAGGTCCTTTTCAACATCTACAGCTTCTTCTACTTGTTGTTCTATTGCACCCTCTTGTAACTGCTCCCGAGCATCTTCTTTCTATCCCATATACTTATCTTTCCACTCCTGATACACATCATCACTAGGCCAAGTAAAACTAGCAACCTTCTGTTTCATATCTTCTAGCTGCTTCCAAGTGACTCATACATGCCCAATCTCTGTTTCTATGAAACCATAATGAGATTTCATTTTTTCAATTTCCTCAATTGTTTGGACAAATCAGGATGTTTCATCAGCACTAATAATCTGATTGATCCTTAGGGACAAATTGTGGTCCACCTCCTTTAATGAAATCTTCTCTTCCTTTAGCTGAATAGGACCAATGAAACCTCTTGGAAATATTTCAAACTTATGATCTGAATATTCTTTTCTATAAAGTTGGGCTTTTCTTTTTATATCAGACCTAAGATTGTCATTCTCTTCTGCATCTGCATGGGAGGAACACATGAGCTCTAACTCTTTACCTCTAGGTACCCATTTATTCAAGATTGGTTCCAAAGTGCCTTCTTCTTCTTTGAATTTAATAAAAATCTCAAGAATCCTCTTCATATTTGTGTATACATTGGAGGTTTTGACTGTGTCAACAAACTTCAAAATGGTGGCTTTCACCTTCTCTTCATATTTGTTTGCATATAAGGTCTAAGCTTGTTTCAACTTTTCCAACTCATGTTGGACATTTTCAGGTAATTGGGAACTAGAAGGCATGGGAGAAGGGGGGTATTCAATGATGGGACTAGTAGGAGGGGGCCTTGCTAGAGAGGAGGCTATCATGAGTGTAGAAGATTCACCTGGATGATGTTGACCTGCCAATTTACTCTGGAGTCTAGCAATTATGTTGTCTCTATTGGCTATTCCTTCTTTAGCATCATTGTAAGCTTTTAAAACAGTCTCCAACTTCAATTAGAGATTGGCCTTTTCTTGTGCCTCTCTCTCTGCTACTACCACATTAAACTTTGTTGTCTCTAGTACTATGCTAGCAGCTTCCACTACCCCTGTGTCTTGGACTCTTTTGACTATCATGCCTCCTAAGATGCTAGAATCTGAGGTATCCATTTTCTTTGTATTTTCATCCTTCTTTAATGACCACATGATGAGAGTAGAATTATCCTTGCTGAATGTCACTTCTTCCATAGGCTTTGTTTCTTTCCTCACTTCATCAATCACTAAGGCATCAACTATATCCCATTCAAGGAGAATCAACACACCATCCTTTGTTACCATCTCTCTTCCTTTCTCAAGGGTGATTGTTTTGAATTCCTCCATCATTTATTGCTTTATTTCTTCTTCTACCTGATTTGTATTTTTGAGAGGCTATTTGCTTTTCCTCTGTTCACATTTGACTCTAAATTGCTCTGTGTTTTGCTTCCATACAAACTGCATAAAGGCTTCTGATGTGACAAAATTGCTATCAACTAGGAATTATTCACTAGCTTGCTTAATAGTAAGGTCCATTTCTTGGCCCTTTAACTCACCATCAATCAAATCCATTTCAGCAGTAGGTGGCTCTTTGGGCATTCCCTCTTGGGTCTCCTCATAGGTTAGGCAATCTCACCAAGACTCGCTAGCTGCAATAATTGTTTATCCATATCTTGTTCATCTCCAATGTGGATAGGAGATTGAGATAGAGAATATTGAGGCTCATCAGTTTCAATTTCCTCCCCCACCTTTTGCCTCTTAGTGGAATTCTGAATGTCAATGACATCTTCAATTTTCCTCTTCCCTTTTGAGGTGGAAGGCTCACCTACCACTGGCATCATCATAGTGTACTTTCACCTTTTGTGCATTACATAGTCACCAAGTGGGATATCTCTAGCAAAGGCAGGCTTAGCTAATACCATCTTAGCCTTATTAGGATCATTTTGCATTATGGCTTCCCTCTTTTCTTTTAAAGTCTACATGAGGTCTTCAAAATAAAGAATCAGGAACTTTATTTTTTCCTCAAATGGGTTGAAGCTAGATAGAGGATCATAGCTATTGTCAAATTGATGTATAAAATCAAGGGCTTTCTTATATGCAACCCACTTCTCTTTCCTCAATTCCTGCTCATCTAAGCTGAACTCATTTCTAATTAGATTTTCTCAGAACTGAAATTGATGTGGCCTACCTCTGCACACTGCTCTTTTTCTGAACATGCCATTGAAAAAATCCTTGGGATCTGCACATCTTGACACTACAATAGACAACCTATATTGATGCAAAGAGATCAACTCTGGAACTCTCCCTAAGGATTAAATCAACTCAAGGAGACACATCAAAGGATCCTCTACATGCTAGGTGATTCAAAACCAAACTCAACTCAACACACCCAACCAAGGATAACATCAAAATGGTTTGTTCCAACACCTCTATTGGTCTTAACACATCCCAAACACCATAATACAAGGTTCTACACACCCCCAAACTTAGACTCAAACTCATAAACCAAACTTGCTCTTCTAGGCTCTATTCCTTGTAGCCTCCAAATCGGGTATTTTCAACTTTTCTCCAAATCATCCCAAAAACACTTGACAAAAAAATTACATATTTAGACACCCATTTGGATGTTACACAACATATCAGAAAACCAATATAGGTTGTTTTGGACGGACCCTTTTCTGTCCTCAAATGTGCCCCTTTTTAGCCTTAAAAACCACCCACTTTACAAAGGAAGTACCAAAAAAACTTAACACCAGATTAAACCCTTTTGTACAGTCTATTATTATGTTCCCAAACCAAGGATTTTTCAGGTCTTAGGTCTTGGTTGCACTCCTAGATACCCAAACACCAAAAACCTCACTAAATCACCCTTTTCCCTAGGGCTTTCTAGAAATATCACTTCCAATCACTTCCAAGGCTCAACCAAAGTTCAAAAACCTTTAAAATGGTGTTTCTAGACACTTCAATGCATAAAATACCCCCCTTGTTCAATTAGATTCTCTGCTGCTACACTCTAGCCTTCATTTTCACTCATTTCCAGTCACTTTTCTTCAACTTTCATGCAACTTTCATGGTGTACACCTGCACTCTTCACTCCTTCCTATCAATCATGGGTTATTAAACTATTTTACATGTTATTTTGCATCCATCCTATGAGAATCAGACCTGTACATTCATAGGATGGATCCTTACATGCTTGGAAATTCACAAATTAGTGAAAAAATCACTGTCTTTTCTGCGACAGTCAGCAATAAATAAAAATATGATACTTTCAAGACTTCAAAAATGAACTCAATACATCAAAGGAATAACCAATAAACCCCCAATGTACAGCAATGATGATCCCTTAGCCTTTCAATGCAAAGAAAGCATGAAAAAACAAGGATTTGACAGCAAATAAAGAGTTTTTTAATTAATTTTCTGAGACAGTCCGTACAAGTCCGTACCAGCATCATCCAACCACACAAAAATTACTTTAAAGACTTTATAAGACCTTCCCCAACCAACTCCAACCAATCTCCAACTAATCCAAGTGATTAAAATGTCAAAACAACTCTAAAACTTATTTCCCACCAAAACTGGAACTAGTTGTTGAAATTCAAAATTTGAATTTTCAACTTTATTTCTAATACTTTTAATCAACTAAACCCTATCCCATTCAACTTATTTTGACATAATAAGATCATTAAATCACAATAAACTCCTATCCAACCTATCTAGACTCCATCATCCTATTACATTGCATTTTGGTCCTTAGGCCTTTATCAGGACCTTTAAGACTTTTACATAATTTATTGAATTCAACATTACAATAGGCCATTATAGGCTTCAAAACATTCCAATTGACCTCTAGTGATGTCATATCACTCTCCTTAGTCCTTGGTGTCCTCCTTTGTTCATTTGCCCTCCTGGATGCTCCGGCATCATATATGGCGTGAAGAATTCCTCAAAAAATTTCCATCCACCCTTAGTGATCACAAAATGGTGAGCCATGGTAATAGTTGGGAAAATAGTCCCTTTACCTCTATTGGTTAGCTTTTCTTCTTGTACTCCCCCAATTTGTCTCAGGACTTCTACAATCCCTATTTTCAATGCAACCTGGTAGGGTAGTAAATAGGGGGTGCCTCTAAATCTAAACACTTTAAAAATAGTAGACACAGGGTACAAATATATATCTCCTCAATTGTAAACAATCTTGATATCCTCTGCAAGCTCCTTTGGTCTGATAAACTCCAAAAGAGCCTTAGGAATTCTAGGGTTTTCTCTAAATAGAAGAATCCTAATTTTAGATGCAAAGCAGCTATCAAATTTTAGATAACTTGCATCCTCTCTATCCCAAGATAGAATAGTACTCCACAATTGCACTGGCATCTCCTCTTTATCCTTTATCTTAATCAGGTCCATTTCCTTTGCAAAGTAATCTGCACCTTTGAATAGGAACATGTGCATTAACATGAAATACCATCCAAATGGCCTATCCACCTTACCATTCTTGATTCCCACTAGCCCTTTTTGAGTTGCATCAGCAAGGTATGAGGCATAATCAAATGCTACAGCTAGGGAGTGTTTTAGAATTTGTGCAATCATTAACATATAATGGGTTGGCATATTCTTTCCAGCATCCTCCCCAAAGATCTAGCATAACATCCAATACATACCCTTAGCTCTCAGAGTAAATAAGTTGAGAGAGAATGGTTCCATTATGTTGGGGCCTACAACTTTTAACCCCCCTATCTTTACAAAGAATTCTTTCAATGGGCCACTTCTAAGATGATCCCTTTGAGCGTTGTACACCTGGGCTAGTGACTCAAAGTCAATAGGCTCTAACAAATTGGAGGACTCACTAAGTTTAAACACCCTCCTCAATTCATCTTCATTTATCTCAATCAAGACTGATCCCTTTATATTCCTGATGCACCTTGCCATAGGGTCATAATTCTGTGCAATCAAGGCTAACAGATCTACACCCATAAAAACACCTGGGAGTACAAGCTTTCCTACATCTTGTTCCCATATGCCATTCAAAGGAGCTAGGGAATTCCTCTGCCCAAAACCGACTTTGAATAATCCTAAGCCTAAGAATCCTATTTTAGGGTCTCACAGCCAATTACCCTTATCATAGAGGCCATCTCCAATTTTTAGATGAGGGTTCTTGGGTACTAGCTCTTTGGCCTTAGCCCCAACATTGGTGGACATGGTTAATTTTTCTAAAAAATCATCACAGATATTTCGGTCCTGGTAATTCACCTTCCCTATTAACACTCTTCTGGGTGCCATTCTAGTCAAATAATTATACCACTAGAAGCTAACATAGACCTCCAATGAAGTAATTCACACAGTAGTTTTTTAGAACAAACCAAGAGTTATCAAGAAAAGCACAGAAAACCTGATTATTCTTGAAGGAAATCACCCTGCAACAATTTGCTCTGCAACAAACTTCGATGAAACAATATTTAGCAATCAATTTGATGCGGATTGAACAAGACAAGTTGGCATTTAAGTTTTTTTGGAAATTAACTCTGCATGCTTCGGCTTTCTTTTCAGAATTGAATTCAAAATAGGCTCCAATGGGTCATAATTTCTCTAAGTCTTTCCTCTGTTTCGCTCTTTTGCTATTTCGCAGAACATAAAACCTGTGCTCTTTTTTGTTGTGAAACAACGCTGGTCATTGGATCACAAGGACTTACATCACCTTTATCTCCATTTGATATCTTTGCTTTAGTGTTGGGCCCTAGCTCCTTTTCGCCACTTCACAAACTTTAAAAGTCATTCACTTTTCGTTCATGAGGCCGCACCAAGCGTTAGCTGAAACTCAGATCACCCGGCCTTTAACTCCAACTGGGGCAGTCAATTTTACTTACTAACCGTGCCTCATTTTGATGGCTAACAGTTTTTCGCCATTTCGCTGAAGTTAAGCTGCAGGCATCTTCGGCCCACATAACAATGAGAAGTGTTGGATCAATCTTGAGATGAATGCCTTTTAGGTGGGCCTTTTACCTGGGAATTAGTTACCCCAATTGTTCTCTGATTGAAAAATGCCACATGGCAGTCGGTCATTAGCCCTGGATACTATTCTGGGTTCCACCTATGATCATCCATGTGCTATCTTTATTATTCCCACATAACTTTCAGTTATACCTAAGCAGGCCCTCAACCACTTTTAAAACCATGTGTCACTCGACACATCAATATCGAGCTCCACAAAAAGTGATAGCTATTATGCCATGCCATGCCTCCGTATTTTCTCCACCTGTCTTTTGCGACTTTGCGAACATTATTCTTCATTTGGCTTGCAGCCATGAAACTACAAGAACCGTTAGATCAAAACAGACCTGATCTGCTTTTAACTTTCCTGCCCCGCCTGTACCTTTGTCCCACCAGCCTTTTTGCCACTTTGCGAAGGTTAACCTGCTAGCATCTTCTCTTCACGAATTCACGCGAGCCATTAGATCAAAACAACTTTCTCATTTTTTACTCCTTTCCACGACTACAGTGCTCGGGCCCACTGCTCTGTCACTACCTTGGTCCCACTACTCGTTACAATTTTTTAATTTTAATTTAACTCTAGTTGGATTTGATGTATGTGTCTAGAGATCTATATTTAATATTTAAATAAATTCTACTTTTGCAGGGATCTATTGGACATCCAGACTCTCACCAGGACTCTCCCTTAGATGGTCACTCTATTCATGGCCGACATGATGCATGTTGATTTGCTGGACTTTATAGCTCATTTGTTTATCTTTTTATATATACATGTACATTTTAGACTTTCATATTATATATTCATGCATGTATGAAGTTTAGACTAGATTATACTTTATACAGTTTGTGTTTGATCAGATTATATATTTCATGCATGTATGTTAGATTATGTACTTTATATAGTTTATTTTTGATCTTGGATTATATATATCATGTGCATGTATGGTTAGATTATACTTTATATATGTATATATCACATCATTTGTACTCAGATTATATATGATCATGCATGTACATGTTAGATTACTTACACACTTTATATATGTGATTGAATGCACTCTATGTTCTCTAAACTTTCAAATTTATATATATTTGTGAATTTGACTTTACATGTACATGTAGATAGATTAAAAAAAGATTGATTTACATTTATAATTTTAATTTTAAATTTTAAATTTTACTACATGTAACATGTATACAGTAGATATGCACTAATTTAATAGAATTTTTGAACAATATATATCTACTCCATTGTGCAAGCCATGAACAATATAAAAAAAACACTTGTTCATATCAAATGAACAAACTCAAGTTAATGAACATATTCAATAATATAAATTCTAGGTGTACTTCTAGGTGTACTATTTATAGTTCACACAATGTACTTCTAGGTACATACTTTAAATAGTTCACAACACATCACTTGGTGGTTCAGACTGCTCTTCAATTATAACACACATGTCCCAATTTAATATCAAATTTACACATACATTCTTGTATACACCTAAAAATGGTCTGAAGATAATTAATTAAATAATCAATTATTTAATTAATCCACCTTCTTAATTTAATTGAATTCATTAGCAATTTGATTAAATTCTCCCTTTCATCTACTTATTAATAAATCAAAGGATATATTTAATAGGTTCATTTCAATAATCCCCTTTAATTAATTAATTCAAAATTATTAATCCTCCCCCCCATTTCAATCAATTCTTCTAATCCCTAATTAATTAAAACAAATCAATTTATAAGTTGTTGAAAATTAATTAGTCTTTCCCTATTATTTAAATTTTTAAATTAAAATTACCCACATGCCTCCTAAATTCTAACCACTTAACCTAACCATCCCTCTAACCTAACCCATTCCACCTAATCCTGGGTTTTCCTTACCCTATCCTATCTTGCACATCCTAACCTCCTTATCCTAACCTGCTATGGTGTGGATATTCTTCCCTTGAGACACATGGCACTTTGGCCACATGTCTCCTCTCTTGGACACTTTCCCTTTTATGAGCAAGGCTCCTTGACACTTGTCACCATAGAGATGACAAGTGTCCCTTCCTCCAACCTCTTCTCCAACCTCCTCCAATTTTACCCTTGATATCTTCAAACTCAATCTTGACCATTGATTCCTGCCACCTCACCCCTGGCCTTGGAAATCCTATAAATATCTCCCATTTTGGAGCACAAAGGATCCCATCTCATTATCAATTTAGGCATTGTTACTATAGGCATATCATTTGAGCATTGTTATAGGCGATTGCATCAGCTTAATTTGATCATTTTCTAACATAATTGATGAATCATGTAGCTTAATCAATCTTTTTTATAGCTTAATTGCATCAGCATCATAGCTTAATCATGCATATCATTAGCTTAATTAGTCTCTTGGATCAATATAGCATAATCAATCTCATTTAGCTTGCATATCATTATCATTTCAAATCCTCCATCTAGGTGTAGTCAAGTCACTAGGATTGCTTATCCTGATCTGAGAGCAAATCCATACTCGCATCTCTTAGGAGGTGATAGGTCGCTTTGTCATGGTTCATCTTTCATTTGCTTATTATTTTCTAACCATGCTTGTAATGATCAATTGAGTGTTTGTGTTGCAGCTATAGGTATCACACTTCACAAGCACGACATTTTGGTGCCCACTGTGGGGCCGAAAATCTCATTTTTGGCCTTTAAGCATGATCAAATTTTCAATCTAGCAAGTTTTTGGTTGGGTCTAATTCAAAATTTTGTACGAGTTCCCTTTCTGTCTTGTACAAGCTCCTTTATTCCCTTGTACAAGAAGGTGATAATTGTCGTACGAAATTCTACTTTAGTGTTTTCAAAATAGATTGCATTTTAGGGTTTTCATGTTTCAATTTGATTACTACTAGTGCTAACCGTAGTCTGTTTGTTAGTTTTTCGATAGCCTAATTAGTTTTTGCAGGACGATTGCCACGGATTATGCTTGTCAAAGCTTTATTTTGTCCAAACATCATGACTACTAACGTAGCTATTTTGCAGGTTGCTTAGGAGGACTCAACCATACTTTGTGTCTTCTTTAAGTTTTCTAGGCACACTTACTTTGCTAATGGAAATGAACAAACATGTCTTATGTGTTTTGATGATAGGTAAGTATGCTCTCTCCTTTCTTATATGATTAGAAATCCAGGCTCATCTTTTGCTTTCAATAGTCCATATCTTTAGTGGGCCTGCCCTCTCGAGGAGCCTATAAGGCCAAAGCCATTAAGGCCACTGAGAGGGGAACAACCCAAGTGGGAATGACTAATGCCAAGTACTCCAACCCACTATAAAATAAACTTGGTTTGATGAAAATCAAGTCAATGACAGTGCTCATGAATAGCTCTCCTCTATACTTTCATGTATATCAAACCTTGGTTTTCAAGGCTAGGAGACCTCTTAATTGAGTTTATATCCCAATGTGCCGAATAGATCCCTTACTAGTTTTGATTAAAATTGGAAGCTACCCAATTCACCTCCAAAAGGGGGATAATATTTGTGCAAGAGAGATATTAACTCTCCCAAGACACTTTCCATATCGTGCCCCATTAGCGTTTGGAGTCAGATAATACGACATTGAGAATCCATTGCATGAGACTTAACAGTCATATTCTAAATAGCTATTGGGTGTGTACCTAAGTTTGCAAGCAAAGGTTTTCTCTCTCAGCCAACTTCCTTAGGATTTAGTGTGTTGTGCTTGAGATCACTTATCATATCATGTGTTTGTTGTGTCCTCATCCCTAAAACAAAAAAAATCAGACATCTAAAACTGGAAAATAGAAGCAAAACATCAAACTTCATTGATCAGAAATTTATCCAAACAAATTTTTTCTCTGTTCTATCCTCTGTCATATGAGTTTGTTTGTTTGTCGTACTAAGCATCTAGTTTATCGTCTGGTCTAGTGAAAATTGTCTTACGAGTCATCTTAGCAGAAAAAATTGTGTTATCTTTTATCATTTGGTCCAGTGGGAATTGTCGTACGAGTCAATTTAGCAAAGAATTTAGTGTCATCTTTTGTCATCTAGTTCTGTGAGAAAGCTCATATGAGTTTATGTCTTTTATCATGCAAAATTTCTGGTTTGTCATATAAGCCTATTGAAATTGTTGTTCGAGGTTTTATAAGGTGTTGTACGAATTTATGTCTCTGTCTATCTAGAACTGTCTTCTTGCATGTCTTTTTTAGTCCTGTCATATTTGCTTGGTCAATTTACAGTGAGAATAATCACCTGATATTTGTCATCTTTATGCTTAGATTGTCTTCTTGATTCACTTGGCCAAGTTATCATCTATCAAATCAGATTCTAGAAATAGACACCTCAAGATTTTCAAGTATTCACCTTCAACAAGTTCAAGATCTAAACATCTCAAAGTGCATTATCACCCTCTTTGATAAACTGATCACTCAAAACATAGTTTCTCATCAAGATCTATCATCCTTTATCATGAAACTACAACATTTGGTCAGGACAACCTTGTCCCACATCGTAGGATATATCATTCCTATTGGACTTGGTTTTATCAAAATCATCATCATTGCACTCCAAAACCGAAGATCAAAAAACTTGCAAAATTTTAAACACTTGCATCATCTTTTTGTCATATCACTCTATCACATTTACATTGACAGTTGATCACTTATCGAAACAAATTTTGGACAATCGAATCCTAGCACAATATCTAACACTTGTGTATGCCCATTTTAACTAGAGCGCAGAGACGGAAGATCACTGAAATGGAAACAAAAACTTTTGAGATAGCTAAAGATCATAGCAACATGGCATACCAAAGAAAAATATAAGAAGAAGACATAAAAAGTCAACATATCAGAGAAATGAAAAGCCAACTATGTCAAAACCTCACAAGGATTGAAATGCATCTCCAAAGAAAGGTGGCTCTTTTATACAACTCTTAAAAAGATCCATAAGGGATTTTGCTAAAGAAGATCAAAATCGTGCACCATAAGAAAATTGACTCTCCAAAGGCATTTATTCCTACACCTCTTAAAAGCTTGCAAGAACATTCCATAGCATCATCACCAAACAATACATCCAAAGATGAAGTTCCCCAAAGGATATCTATAATGGCCATCGAACGTATTTTAGAGGATCACATTCAAAGCCCATCTCATTCATATCTAAGCATTGATTCCTTGCAACATCCCCATAATGCTTCCTTTCAAATTGAAGTCCTCATTCATATAACACTCGTTAAATGTGTCCTAATAGATGGAGGAGCTGGCTTAAACATTTTTGCATTGAGTCTTCTCCATGCTATAGGCTATTCAGAAGATGCAGTTGATCCCCGCAAAAAGATCACATTCAAAGCATATGATAAAGAAGAGCATTCCTCTGAAGGAATTATGATATTACCCATCATAGTGGGACCTTTGTAGCAAGACACAACATGCCAAGTTCTAGACTTGGACTTACCATATAGCATACTCTTGGGAAAACCATGGATACATGACATACATGCTATTCCATCAGCATGTCATCAATGCCTAAAATTTCCATACAATGGGTAGGAAATCATGATCTTAGTAGACTCAAATCCATTGCAGTGTTGTGGTAATCTAAAACCAACTCAAGAGGTCATTGTTCCACACAATAGAGAGGTAGCATCTTTGATGCAGAGGGTTCAGGGGTCAAATTGATCTAAGCCAATGTGTTTGTTTCAATGCTTCCAACTTCTTGAATTCACCTAGTGTTTCAAAGGCTTCTTAATGGATAAAGAAAGGCTTTTCTCACTCTAACACCCTACAATGGTTCCAAATGGTTTCAAACACCTATTCACACCTATTTCAACAATAATTAATAGGTTACAAAGTTCCAACCCACCAATAAACACTCAAACCCTTCTAAGCCTCAATTAGGCTACTAGCCCTTACTAGGCCACCTGAGACTGAAAAAATTAGTTTTCTCTAGATTTTCCCAAAGAACTCACCAAACAAATTATATTTTCAAACACCCATTTTAGAGTATTACAACATATATCAAAATCAGATAGGGTTGTTTTGGACCATGCCTCTGCTGTCCTAAGACTAAGACTATTTTCCTATGCAAGAACCCCACTTTTACAAAGCAAGTATAAGAAGTACTTATCTTCAAACCCTACAACTTTCAACAGTAGTTTTTTTTTTACTCCAAACCAAGGAAAATCCAATTGTTTAGGTTCTATGATCTTGTTTTATGTGCAAACCCCAAACCCCTCACCATCTTGCTCCAAAATCAAGGGCCTTTTTATTTAGGCACTTCCCTTCACTTCCAGACCTCAACCAAAGGTCATATAGCATGTATGCAACCTTATATTTGATTGTTTTTCATAAAAAGTATGCCTCCTTTGGGTAGATCTTCTGCTGCTACAAGTTAGTCACCACTTTCCCCTTCTCAACCTGCACTTTCCAATGGTGTACACCCAATTTTTGTTAACTTTCCTGCATGGAACTTGTTAGTTTCATATGGTACATGTTAGATAGAGCCTCATCTATGAGAAACAGGACCTTACATCCATAGAAGGGCTCCAAATTGCATTTTGGGCCTTCAATGCCAATGACACAACCCAGAAATTTAACTACAGTCAGCAATAAATGGAAAAAATCTGATCAAAAACCTCTACAAAAGCATTCAAAAATACTTATTACAATGCTCAATGATTTCCCAAGGCTTATACCATGAAAGATCAATCACTTTCAAGCAACAAAACACAAGAAATTGCAAGAAAATGAAGGTTTTTTCCACTTTTTCTGTTAAATCCGTACAACATCCGTACTGTAGCATCCAACCACACCAAAATGGAATTAAAATATTTTATAATACCTTCCCCTAACTCCCCAAACCGAAATCAATCAGTTATTTATCATTATAGACTTGTTTAGACTCTAAAATCCATTTTCCCACCTAAAAACAACTAACCGTTAGAATTCAAAAATTTGAATTTCTAACTTACAATTTATTGAATAATTTAAAGTCTAACCTATCAAACTTAATGTTTTATTACTCCTAGGATCCAAACAAAATTATCTAACCATTCAAATCCTATTTAGGCACTATTGGCCTCCCTTACATAATTTTGGTCCTAAAGCCCTTATTAAGACCTTCAAGACATTTAACTTTAAAATCATATTGATCATTACAAATTGACATTATTGGCTTCAAAACACTCCAATTCACTTGTCTTGATTCATAACTCTTCATGGTCTTGATAGCGTGCTTGGGTGCACCTGCACCATACTCCCCATGAATGAAAGTCTTCTTGTCCCAAGAAGTCATCCGTGCCTTGCCTTCATGTTTGCTTGCTTGCATCTGATTCTTAGGAACTAGATAGTCCCCAAATGTGACTTGTTTCCTCCTATGAACACCTGCATTCATACACCAATCATTAGAAACAAAAATTTTATGATTTGGCTATCCCAAACCAATGGTACTCATGGCTGATATTTGCTTCATGGCTGCCCCTTTTCCTCTATCTTAAGGTATCTGCAACCTGCCAAACTTGCTGTCCTTTACTTGTCCAATGAGAGGACATTTTACTGTACCAACTAGTACGTGATCAAGTTCACAATGTCCTTCATGAACCGAACTATCATACTACTGCAAATCTGCACTTTTCTTACCCTGCTCTTTGACTGAAAACTCATTGCCAAAACACATTACAGTGGTGTCTCTTGCCTTCCCCATCAATGGGCTCAATTTGTACTTCCTTCCGCCCTTATGAACCACATAGGTGTTTTGATACCCATCATGTATAATCCTTCTAGAGTATTGCCAAGGTCTGCCCAAAATCAAATGACCACAACTCATATCCATTACATCACACAAAATACTATCAGCATATTGACCAATGGAGAAATTAATGACTACCTGATCCTTTACCAACATATTCTGACCTTCATTGACCCATGTAGCAAAATATGGATTAGGATGTGCAAGGGTTTGTAAATTTAACTTTTTGACTACTTCATAAGCAACCAAATTGTGACAAGCCCCTGAATCAACAATCAAATTGCATACCTTGCCATGGATCTTACAATTTGTCCTGAAGATCCTTTCTTGTTGTGATGGTTGTACTTTCCCCATGAGTAACAACTCTCCTTCCTCTGGTGGTATTATGATTTCTTCTTCTTGTTCTTCCTTTTTGTCTTCTTGTGTCAAATTAACCCTCCTTTCCTTCTTATCCTCACTCCATTTGGGACATTTGAATGATGGGTGTCCTGGTTCATTGCAATTGTAACATCTAAATGTGCCCCTTCCTTGACCAAATCCTCTTCCTCCTCTTTGATTGTATCCACCCCTTGATTCTGAAAATGGTTCCTTGCCCTTGTCATCATTGTTTGGTCCTTGACCTCTTCCACCTCTTCCTCTATTTGTATTACCTCCTCTTCCTGACCTTTCTTGTCTTCTCCTCACCTTTTCTTCTGCTTTAATGGCCAATTGATAACATTCACCAATAGTCCTTGGTACTTGTAGACCAATCTCATCCTGCAAATGATACTTCAAGCCATTGATATACCTAGCTACCTTCTCATCTTCTTCCTCATATCCTCCCCTAATACTCAATTTATGAAATTGTTCAGTATATGCCATTACATCCATGTCTTTTTGTTTCAAATTTTGTCTCATCCTCTTCACATGTATGCTATAATCTGAAGGCAATAATTGCTCCTTGATAAGGTTCTTCATCCTTGCCCAATTTGTGATTCTTGTCAACCCCCTACACATTCTATCATTTTGTAAACTTGTCTACCAAGTTAAAGCAGTACCTCTTAGCTTTGTTTTTGCAAACTTCACTCTCTTCTCATCCTCCATCTCCTCATACTCAAAGTAGTTCTCCAAGGCATCCAACCAACCCAACACTTCTTCACTATCCATCTTCCCCTGATAGATAGGTACCTCCACATGTCCTTTCCCTCCATTGTTTTGTACTGCCTTCAAAATCCTAACAAGCTTCCTCTCCTCAGGGTCCATCTCATCTTCTACTTCCCTATGTTCTTGTCTTTCATGTTGTTCCTCTCCTTCATCTTCATAGTGTTCTTCATTAACTTCTTCCCTCCTATGGTCCATTCTTTCTTTCTCATAGCATTCTAACCTAGCTTTCATGGCCTCTTTCTCTCTTCTCCATTGTCTATCCCTCCTTGCTTCAGCCTGATCTCTTGCTGCATCTTGTTCCCTTCTTTCCCTTCTTTCTCTTTCCAAAATCTCCTTCAACTCCTCAAGTTCCCTAGCCAATTGACTCTTAGGTGCCATAACTACCCTTCCAATCCTTTACCCAAACCTTTCACTGCTCTGATACCACTTTGGTGCAGAGGGTTCAGGGGTCAAATTGATCTAAGCCAATGTGTTTGTTTCAATGCTTCCAACTTCTTGAATTCACCTAGTGTTTCAAAGGCTTCTTAATGGATAAAGAAAGGCTTTTCTCACTCTAACACCCTACAATGGTTCCAAATGGTTTCAAACACCTATTCACACCTATTTCAACAATAATTAATAGGTTACAAAGTTCTAGCCCACCAATAAACACTCAAACCCTTCTAAGCCTCAATTAGGCTACTAGCCCTTACTAGGCCACCTGAGACTGAAAAAATTAGTTTTCTCTAGATTTTCCCAAAGAACTCACCAAACAAATTATATTTTCAAACACCCATTTTGGAGTATTACAACATATATCAAAATCAGATAGGGTTGTTTTGGACCATGCCTCTACTGTCCTAAGACTAAGACTATTTTCCTATGCAAGAACCCCACTTTTACAAAGCAAGTATAAGAAGTACTTATCTTCAAACCCTACAACTTTCAACAGTAGTTTTTTTTTGACTCCAAACCAAGGAAAATCCAATTGTTTAGGTTCTATGATCTTGTTTTATGTGCAAACCCCAAACCCCTCACCATCTTGCTCCAAAATCAAGGGCCTTTTTATTTAGGCACTTCCCTTCACTTCCAGACCTCAACCAAAGGTCATATAGCATGTATGCAACCTTATATTTGACTGTTTTTCATAAAAAGTATGCCTCCTTTGGGTAGATCTTCTGCTGCTACAAGTTAGTCACCACTTTCCTCTTCTCAACCTGCACTTTCCAATGGTGTACACCCAATTTTTGTTAACTTTCCTGCATGGAACTTGTTAGTTTCATATGGTACATGTTAGATAGAGCCTCATCTATGAGAAACAGGACCTTACATCCATAGAAGGGCTCCAAATTGCATTTTGGGCCTTCAATGCCAATGACACAACCCAGAAATTTAACTACAGTCAGCAATAAATGGAAAAAATCTGATCAAAAACCTCTACAAAAGCATTCAAAAATACTTATTACAATGCTCAATGATTTCCCAAGGCTTATACCATGAAAGATCAATCACTTTCAAGCAACAAAACACAAGAAATTGCAAGAAAATGAAGGTTTTTTCCACTTTTTCTGTTAAATCCGTACAACATCCGTACTGTAGCATCCAACCACACCAAAATGGAATTAAAATATTTTATAATACCTTCCCCCAACTCCCCAAACCGAAATCAATCAGTTATTTATCATTATAGACTTGTTTAGACTCTAAAATCCATTTTTCCACCTAAAAACAACTAACCGTTAGAATTCAAAAATTTGAATTTCTAACTTACAATTTATTGAATAATTTAAAGTCTAACCTATCAAACTTAATGTTTTATTACTCCTAGGATCCAAACAAACTTATCTAACCATCCAAATCCTATTTAGGCACTATTGGCCTCCCTTACATAATTTTGGTCCTAAAGCCCTTATTAAGATATTAAGACCTTCAAGACATTTAACTTTAAAATCATATTGATCATTATAAATTGACATTATTGGCTTCAAAACACTCCAATTCACTTGTCTTGATTCATAACTCTTCATGGTCTTGATAGCGTGCTTGGGTGCACCTGCACCAATCTTCAAGCACAAAATCGAAGGAACAATAATTTTCATCAATTTTGTCAAGCATGGAAAAACAAATGCAGCTAAGAGACCGAGGGAATGAAGAATATTTGCTATCATGGAAAAACAAACAAGAGAAACTTGAAATTGAAAGGGAAGAAGAAGATGCAGGTGTCGATATAGTTCACATGTATGCAGGACAAATGTTAGGAGCTAGCTCACTTGAATTAGAATCACATTTGGTTAACTTGGACCTAATTGAGGACAATAAGGAGCTACTTGCGCAAGGTCATTCTAATGAGAGTAATGTTCTAGACATTAAAACGCATATTGAAATCTTTGACATCTCTATCATGGCCCCTGATATCTTTAAAATAATTCAACTTGAGGATCCTTTACCCTTAATCCATCTTGAACCTATGTACTGGGAAAATTAAAGACATGCCACCATTGATACCTTTCCTAATGACCATGCCATATTTGTATATCTTAATGTAATCAAACCCGCAACAACTTTCACCAGAAATTTCAACAACGTATCTTCAAGTCAAGTGGGTTCCAAATCTCCTAGTTGCAAAATTGAAAATAAAGAAAACAATATCAGGTCTAATGCTGAAAACCATTTATTGGCAACATTAGACCGAGAAAAAGTAAAAATAAAGGATGCATCTAACAGTGAAACCTCGAGGCACTAGAAGATGGGAGATTTGACACCTTACCTGAATACTATCAAGAGAGGTCATAAATTTTGATAGAATCAATAGAGGCAGTTACCATTGGTACAACTGATCTACATCCAACAATCTCTTTATCAAAACATGAAGTACAAAAATATTTGGAACTCTTCAAAACAAGGCAAATGAAAAGATGGTCATATACAAACATTCCAAGGTTTGATCCAGATCTTATAATACATCACCCAAATATAGTCCAAGAGAAGGCATCAATAATGAAACACAAAATGGATCAGGAGAAGGCATTCTATTCATCACACCACAAGGTCATACAATTCCAAAAGCATACAAATTAAGTTTTACATGCACCAACAATACAATAGAATATGAAGCTTTGGTTATAGGTATCAAAATGGCTATAGAATGGAACATTACACAAATTCAAGTCTTCGAAGACTCTCAGCTCATCATCAATCAAATCAATGACGATTATCAAACAAAGGATGAAAAGTTAATGCCTTATAAGAAGATGGTTGATGATATCAAGAAATAATTTGTAGAAATAACTTTTCAGCAGATCCCAAGGAATGACAACAAAGCAGCAAATGCCATGGAAACACTTGCTTCTCTACTTTAGACATAGGAAAATCAAGAGCATTACGAATTCCTGGTGGAAGAGTTGTTTTACCCTACACATAATTGTCTTGATTCCCAGACTATCTATCACCTTGTTGGGCATGATTCCTCCTGCTATGTCCAAACTTATACATACTTGAAAGATAATATCCTCCCTCCCGACTTATCAAAAAATTAAAAGAGAAACTTTATTTGCCAATCCTCCCATTATACTCTTATCATGGATACCATTTTTAAATGAGGTCTAGATGATACTCTTTTAAGATGTATTGAACAAGAAGAATATGAGAAGGCCTTACATGAAGTCCATAACAAAATTTGTGGCACTCATTCAAGTGGTCTTACCCTTTCGAAAAAACACATACGCTTGGACTATTATTGGACAACTATGGAATGAGATTCTTTTTAGATAGCTAGAACATGCAAACAATGTCAGATCCATGGGAATTTGATTCATGCACTAGCACAAGAACTTCATGCTTTGGCAACATCTTGGCCTTTCTACCAATGGGGTCTTGATCTTGTAGGAAAGATAAATCCTTCTTCATCCAGTGGTCACAAATTCATCCTTGTAGCTACAAAATATTTCACAAAATGGATTGAGGCAGTACCTCTCGTCAATATCACAAGAAAATAAATTGTTGCATTTATCTTGAACTACATCATTTGTTGCTATGGAATACCCATGACCATTATCATTGATAATGGGCAACCATTCAATAATCAAGATGTCCAAGAGCTATGTGAGAAATTCAGGATCCAACACAGATTTTCAACACCCTACTATCCACAAGGAAATGGCCACGTAAAGGCATCAAACAAAACCAATCTAAAAATCCTCAAAAAGACCATGAATGATGCTAGAAGAGATTGGCATATTCAATTGAACCCTTATCTATGGGCCTACCATACCAGTATCCACACACCAATAGGTGCCACACCTTTCTCTCTTGTCTGTGGATTAGAAATGATACTACCAATAAAAGTAGAGACACCTTCTCTATGAGTATCATTAAAAGGTCTTATCCCCAATGAAGAACAATGAGTATCTATATTGTAGGAGTTAGAATTAATATATGAACAAAGACAAAATTCCTTTGATCATTTAAAGGTATATCAACAAATAATTTGTCGTAGTTATAATCACAAGGTCAAACCGAGAACATTTCAAGTTGGGGAACTAGTACTAAAAGAAAATCCACACAACCAGGCAGATAGAGAAAAGAAAGGGAAGTTTGAACCAAATTGGTTAGGTCTGTTTGTGGTCACAATAGTATTTGGGTTAGGAGCATATCAGCTTTCAACACAGGATGGGGATCAGCTTGAGGAACCCATCAATAACATGCATCTAAAGAAGTTTTATGTCTGAAAAAGTAGAAAATCCAAAAACAGTTAAAAAGCAGAAAAATCCAAAAACAATGAAAAATCAGAAAATACAAAAACAAAAATCAAATATGAGAAAAATTTCAATTAAAATAGATGGTGAAAACCTGGCAAACAGGGCACTATCTATTAGCTAGCTCTTCCATCTATTGGTTCATGCATCCTTCCCCTTGCATTCATTTTCCATCAATGTTGTTCATATCCATAATAAAGCCTTTGTACATACGCAGGCATCCTGGGTGGCTTCTCACAATGGTTTTGATCATTGGGTATATCATAATGATTTGTTTCTAGGCTTGGCGCAAAATTTTTTGGATCATTTTGAGCTTAATCAAATAGGTAGAACAATAGTCAAGCAACTCTTATCAAGCAAAACCTAAGACACATCCAACGTTGAACATGAGACCAGATTGTCAACCATCAAACTATCACATGTTGGTCTAAGCACATTACACACTTTTCAATGGATGATATCTTTTGGATAATGATTTTAACATGCTTGTTCAACTTTTCTATCTTTATTTTTCTATCATGATTTCTGAGTGACTCCATGCTGTCTCTGACTAGAGGAACAAGGAAGGAACATGATATTTTTCTTGTCTGATGTCTATAAATTAATCATTAATATGTGAAAATTTTTCTCAGGACATTATCATCAAAGTATTATCGAAGATATTTCTGACTTGTGTATTGAAATAGTTAATACTACTTGTTTGACGTAAGCAACACTCAGGTCATCTTGGTTCAATTATACCTCAATGCTTGTGCTAACTTGCAATATCAAAATCCAATAAAGTAGTTCTTAGGTCATCATGGTTTAATTATACCATCAATGTTTGCAGTCACTTCCCACATTTTAAAAATCACAAACAAAACACAATAACCCAGTGACTGGTCCGATCGTAGATTTGCATTTCATTTGCATTGGCATTTGCATTTATCTTTCATTTCATTCTTGCATGGGATCATCATAATTGTATACGCAATCAGATTGATGACTCATCTCTCTCCAGATATTGTCGACCTAGTACAAATTTAATGTTACTCCCTCAACATAACTAACATCAGCATATCTAAATCTTCCTGCAACTTGATATCAACAAAATGTTAGTTCTTTACCCAATCAACCTTATCAATTCTATTAATCGATCGCATCTAAATCTATTCTATTATGTCTTATACTAGATATATCTTTCCTAGAGCTAGACATTCTGATCAAGTCTTATACAGGATATATCATTCCTGAAAACAGACGCTTTGATCATCTTTGTCTTATACAGGAGATATCATTCCTGAAACTAGACTAAATCTCAATCTTATCAATCTAATCAATCAAGCTTTATCAATTATCAAGAATCACATCATCGTAATTGTAGAACTCGCACTTTCATTAACCAAAGTTGCAAAAATGAAATCATTTCTAATTAGGATATCAATTTTGCAAATATTCACACACTCCAAAAATCAATTATCTCAATTGATTTCCGGAGGGGGCATCATCATGCCGCAATTTATCAATCAATGTCTAGGGCATCCTATTGAACCAATATCATCATCAAAATGAGATTAATCTTTGAATCAATGCATCATCACACCTCACTTCAAAGAGGGGCAAAACGTATACACCTAAAAATGGTCTGAAGATAATTAATTAAATAAGCAATTATTTAATTAATCCCCCTTCTTAATTTAATTGAATTCATTTGCGATTTGATTTCCTAACCCTATCCTATCTTGTACATCCTAACCTCCTTATCCTAGCCTGCTATGGTGTGGATATTCTTCCCTTGAGACACATGGCACTTTAGCCACATGTCTCCTCTCTTGGACACTTTCCCTTTTATGAGCAAGGCTCCTTGACACTTGTCACCATAGAGATGACAAGTGTCCCTTCCTCCAACCTCTTCTCCAACCTCCTCCAATTTCACTGTTGATATCTTCAGACTCAATCTTGACCATTGATTTCTGCCACCTCACCCCTGGCCTTGGAAATCCTATAAATATCCCCCATTTTAGAGCACAAAGGATCCCATCTCATTATCAATTTAGGAATTGTTACTATAGGCATATCATTTGAGCATTGTTATAGGCAATTGCATTAGCTTAATTTGATCATTTTCTAGCATAATTGTTGAATCATGTAGCTTAATCAATCTCTTTTCTAGCTTAATTTCATCATCATCATAGCTTAATCATGCATATCATTAGCTTAATTAGTCTCTTGGATCAATCTAGCATAATCAATCTCATTTATCTTGCATATCATTATCATTTCAAATCCTCCATCCTTGTGTAGTCAAGTGACTAGGATTGCTTATCCAGATCTGAGAGCAAATCCATACTCGCATCTCTTAGGAGGTGATAGGTCACTTTGTCATGGTTCATCTTTCATTTGCTTATTATTTTCTAACCATGCTTGTAATGATCTATTGAGTGTTTGTGTTGCAGTTGCAGGTATCACACTTCATAGGCACAACAATTCTAATCTAAAGATGCATTTTTCATTAAATTTACACATGTGCATTTTTAAATAAATAAATACATACATTGCTAATTTACTTTACATACATGCTTTAAAATTATTTTAACAACTTACAAATTACATATGCCCACATGCATTTAGAATTAGATAGACTATACATCCTAATCAACTGCATACATCGGGGCTTAACACATTTTAAACTAATCCACATGTCACAATTTACTTTACATACATGCACATAAGTATTATTTAACATACATTCAAATTAAATTCATACATCCTAATTTAATATAATTAAAAATTTCATATTTAGTTCTAAACAATATATGGTGCACACAAGCCATATATATATATATATCAAATATTAAATTCAAACACTTTAATATACATAAATAATAATTTATCCAAGTTTCAAAACAAGTTAATTTCTAATTTATCAAGTATTAAATCAATTCATGGGTTGAACCACATGTACTTTGGTTAACTAAATAGTTCATACCACATCAACTGGTTCAAAACGCTCTTCAATAACACTTAATATTTTCTCATGATCTTCACTATCTAGTCTCCACTTTTGAGACCACCCGTGACGTGGAACTATTTGAAGAATTAGGCCAACAATAATGACCAAGTGGCTATACTAATATACCTTGTTGTCAATTTGGTATTCATTGAAATGAATCCCATGTTGAACAATTTTAACTTGTTTGAAATATGTCCCTTGCACTACAACTGAGCCTACATGTACATGTATATAAGAAACGAGAAATTAAAAATTTGCATGTAAGCGATCTGTGTACATATAAAAATGAAAACATGTGCAGATGTGTGCATGTTTAAAATAAATTTAAGTTTTAAAAATATTTAAACATAGATTTTTATCAGTTCAAACCTGTGGGAAAGGACATCCCATTGCTCATTTCAAATTTTGTTAACTTCTTTCTCTCTTCTGTGCAACATAATAAATAATAACTAGCACCTTCTATATTTCCATCTTCTGCTATGACTCCAAAAATATCTCCTACAATTTGAAACAAGTTAAAAATAAATTTAAAACATCATGTACTCAATTTAAAACTTATATATAATTTATTTACATGTATGCGCAACATTTTTTAAGGAAATAAATATGTATATAATTTAAATATATGTGTACATCATATACCTTTTTTAATCAATCCTGAAATATGATCATAATCACCAGAAATCAAAGGAATGTCTTCAAAGACTTCGTCCTCATTTGAATCCTCGTATGTGTCCGAAACATCTAGTGGCACCAATTTCCATTCGCTAACATATCCAAGCTCTTGGTTCTTACAATCAACATAGTTTTCCACAATGTAATCATAACAAAAACATGAATAATCCCTAGTGTATAATGTCCATGGTCGATTATCTGTACTCATGATAGAATGCAAATATCTTGTCCTCTTCACGCTCTTGCATCCATGCATTGATCTTCTATCCACATCTTCAAAATGTACATGTGTATACTTCATACATGTAGATCAAGTTGTTAAATTAAAACATTTGAACTAGGAACATTTAAAAAAATATTAAAAAAATTAAAATAAAACACTAAAAGAGAACATGTACCGGTTATCTCCCAAAACACTCTATACGGAATGGGTTTGTATGTTCTCAATGATGATTCACTAGGATAATTAGGTTGCTCAAAGTGTTTCTTACACCATTCAACAACATCATGTGCATCATCTATATGATCTCTTGTGTAATTTATTTGATGCTTTCTTAGAGCACATTTGATACAAGCTCCTGCACCATCATGTTCACCCTTTCCATGACCACTCAAAAAAAAAACTCCAAACATGTGGTATTTTGTCATTTTGATGATATCTACATAGTTCATAAAATAGCCTCGAAGATTTGAATTGTGACGCACATCCATCAGACCAAACAAAATGTTTAACTATTATTATGCCTCTCTCTTTCAAATATTCAAAAAACTTCTTAAAGCAATGTTGTACAAAAAGTGTGTCATGCTCCTTATCATCACTGATATAGAAGTGGTATTCTTTCTTAATGACATGATTTTCAAATATACTATCAACACAATCCAAATCCACCTATGTATGTCGATAACACACATGCACCAAAATAGTGATTTTCTTTGAAAAGTAATACTCTAATTGAATTTCTTTTTCATGTGCAAAAGAGTAATTTTCTGAAAAGTCCACTATGGATATAATAGTTCCAAGTGGGAAAGTGATGCAGAGGTTAGTAGGGGAAGCACAATTGAGCCCTAACTCCAACCTTCTGTAGATGATCAAAGCTTTTGTTCACTCTGACCCAATGAACAATGTAACCTTACTTAGCATGCTAAGGCTAATGGTCGACTAGCCAAATTAGAAAAAAATGGAAATACTCAAACCCTTTGGTTTAGGGAGTGGACACGGTTCCCCTATCTCATTTCAGACTTTTTTTGATCAACCAAGTTGGTCCTCAATAGCTCCTAGACCCACAATACCAAGTGCTACTATACTATCATACCAAACTGAATTCAGTTTGTAGCCCTCCAAACATTGTTTTCTGCAAAACAGCCTCAGCTCTTCCAAAGGATGAAGAAAACAAACTTTAGATCTGAGTACCCTTTATGGCATACTTTCAAATTCCAAAAGGACAATCTCTACTTGTTTTGTACACCCCAAAGATCCTCTTGGCCAGACAGGCCTAATAGGGGTAACTAGGTTTGGTTTTGAAGTAATAAACTCCGAATGAATTCACAAGGCTAAATAAACATTAGGTTTAGGTCTAAGGATGCTCCTGCACACACAATCTAACCTTGGATTGGTTCAGTCCACTCCCGGAGTCCTTTTGCACTCCTACTTTCTCAATTCTGAGACCAAGCACATGGGATTACTTGGCCTAGGGTATGGTGTGGAACCTAAGTGCTGACACTTTCTAGGCTACAACTACCAAAGTCCTAATGTACATTTCTCTAACTTGAACTCCCCAAATGGCTATTATGGTCCAATGCAAGAATCTCAAGTTAGAACCATCGCTAGATGAAACCTTGATTTCACTTTACCCTGGTTGTCAAACTAGAGCAGAAGAACTTTTGACTTAGATGTGTCCATCTAGTCCCTAAGACAATTGAAAACAAATGGAACTACACAATTCTAAACCTTCATGTCATGCCAAGTCCTATCAATTCAACTTATTGATTTTTCAAAACTAAAAGATGTTCTGTGAAACCTACAACTATATTTCTATCCACATCAAAATATCAATTACATTCATTGAATCAATTTTCTCCCTCTTGGAAATGATTCAAACTTGTTCAAATAGGTCCCCACCAACATTCTCAACTAAAATCCAAACCGGCCTAGCCATTGGGTGGAGTTGGGAGACCGAATTCCTATTCGGTTACATTTTTTGGCAGTTGGCAACTTTCATCGGGTCATCGACATAGGTCGAAAACATGACCTCCGATGCCCAATGGCCAGTTTTACAATCAAGCGGTTCTATCGAGTCATCAGGTTAACTCAAAAATAGGGCTCCTGATGTGCAATAAAAAACTCTGCCAGTGGTGCGTTCCTATTGGGTCTTTGGAGTAGCTCAAAAACTCTCCATCCGATGTCCAATGAAACATTCCCAAGGTGGTGTGCTTTTCCATCGGCTCTTCGAGATAAGTTAAACACCGCTTTGTCGATGCCCGATAACTAGTGGACACAAGTCTTCTTTTCCATCCGGCAATCGGGATGACTTCAAAACAACTTCTTCGATTGCCGATGCTGAAACTCCTAGTGTGTTGACTTATCGAGTCATTGAGGTAAGTCAGGATCCTCGACTTTTGATCCCCGATGCTGACTCCTTCAGTTTGCTAATCTATCGGGTCATCGTGAGGGGAGAAAAATAGCTACACTGATACCCGATGAAAACTCCTTTGGAATATCGCCCCTCCATCGGGTTATTGGGTGGTACTCAAATGGGTTACACCAATACCCGATGACAATTCTTCAAGAAGGCAATTCTATTTGGAAAAGTTACATGGATAGTGCAACTTTTACAACTTTTTGCAACATTTGGTCTATCAACCATTTATGCATTTTCCTGCACTCCAAAGGTTTCCAAATGAACCCTAAGCACACAAGACACACAAAATTGACTCTTCCTAGTCTATCATATATTCGTTGACCAAGTTTGACCAAGTGGTTTATAGGTGTACCAACTTGACAATTGATCTTACAAAAATGGATCTTTATTACAGCAAAGATGAAAATAGAAAAGTGGCTTCATTGTTGGGGTGCTCTTGTACCATACTCCCCCTGTTGCTTTGAACTCAATTTCCTACTTGAGAGTAGATCTTGTAATGTGGTGCCATGCTTGAGGATTTTTTGCTCATCCATCCAAGTGGCATCCAAGTCTGGTAAACCTCTCCACTTGACCAGATATTCCTTGTAGGTGTTCTTCCTGGTCTGTTTTACCACTTTAGTGTCCAGCACTTTCTCCAACTGAAGTGGTTGGCTAGGTGGAAGGTCCTTTAGCCATTCAACCTATTCATCATCAACTTCTTGCAAAGAAATGTTATCACCTGCAATACTCCTGAATGGAGTGAGATCACAAACATTAAAAATAGGAGAAATAGAAAGATTAGGTGGTAGAGAGATTTCATATGCATTATCTCCAAACTTGTGGATGATTTGGCAAGGACCAATCTTCCTCATCTACAACTTGGTGTACTTGCCTTTAGGAAACCTATCTTTGTTCAAATAAGCCCTTACTTGATCTCCTATTTTGAAATTGACATATTTTTTTCTGTGATCTGCATGTACCTTATGCTTCTCTAAGTAGGTTTCCAAGAGACCTATTTACAACTTCAATCTGCCCATCTGTCTGAGGATGGTAGGTAGAACTGAAAGATAAATTTGTGCCTAACTTCTTCCAAAGAGTTCACCAAAAATGGTCTTGAAACTTTACATCTTTGTCTGATATGATTAAGGAAGGCAATCCATGGATTCTGACTACTTTCTTACAAAATAAATTTGCAATGTGAGATGCATCATTTGTGGACTTGCATGGTACAAAATGTGCCATTTTACTGAATCTGTCTATAATGACAAAAATGATGTCAAACCCTTGTCTTGTCCTAGGCAAACCCATAACAAAGTCTATACTCACACTATCCCACAGTTTTGTAGGTATTGGAAATGGTTGGTAAAGGCCTTGATTTGTGCTAATTCCCTTAGCTCTTTGACAGATTGTGAAAGACTCTACAAACTTCCTAATGTATGTCTGCATTTTAGGCCAAAAGTAGTGTCTCCTAACTAGCTCTAGTGTTTTATCAATACCAAAATGACCTCCCATAAGACCACAATGTTTTTCCTTAATGAGAGTTCCTCTCATTGAACACTTTGGAATACACAATTGTCCCCCTTTGAACAATAAGCCATTCTGAATCATGTAATCAGAATACAAAGTGTGATATGCATTAGAAAGAGTAATGCAAATCTCATATATCTCACCAAAATATGCATCGCCTTTGTATAGGTCTTTGAGGGCATCAATCCCAATACTCTAAATCTAAACCTCCTACACTAAATGGAATCTCCTACTGAGTGCATCTGCCACTTTTTTTGTGTTCCCTTCTTGTGTTTTATAGTGAATGTATAGGCCTGCAGCAACTCAACCCACTTCATATGCCTGCAACTTAGTTTCTCCTATCCATTCAAGAAGCTTAATGTATGGTTGTCAGTGAAAGCAATAAATTCTTTGGGAAAAAGATAATGCCTCCACTTTCTAAGTGCTTTTACCATTGCATATAGTTCCAGTCATATGTACTATACTTTTGTCTAGCTTCATTCAATTTTTTAGAAAAGAATGCAACCAGCCTACCTTCTTGGCTAGGGATTGCTCCAATGGCCAAATTACCTGCATTTGTTTCTACTGTGAACAATTTATTGAAATCGGGAAGGGTAAGAATAGGAAATTGTGCCACTCTACCTTTCAAGTATTCAAATGCATCCTTTGCTTTGGTTGTCCATTCAAACTTTACCTTTCTTCCTCCCTTGATGGTATCAAGGAGTGCTACACAGATGTGACTAAAATTCTTAATGAATTTCGTATAGAATGTTGCCAACCCATGAAAGCTTCTCACCTCTCCTGATGTCCTTGGTGTTGGTCAAGTCAAGATGGCATCTAACTTCTCTAAATAAATCTTCAAAGTACCTTTGGATATCACAAATCCTAAATATATTAGTTCTTCCTGCATGAAAACACATTTTTCTAGATTTATCAATAATTTCTATTCATGAAGTCTTTTTAAGACTTGACTGAGATGTTCCAAGTTCTCTACCTTGGTCTTACTGAAAACAAGTATATCACCAAGATATACAACCACAAACTTTCCATTGAAGTCCTAAAGAACTTCATTCATCAATCTCATGAATGTGCTAGGTACATTACTAAGGTCAAATGGTATGAAAAGCCATTCATATAATCCCTTTGTGGTTTTAAATGCAGTTTTCCACTCATCTTCTAGCCTTATCCGGATCTAGTGATAACCTGATTTAAGGTCTATCTTCGAAAAGTAACATGCACCTCCTAATTGATCCATGAGATCTTCAATCCTTGGAATTGGAAATCTGTATCTGATTGTGATTTTGTTCACTACCCTAGAATAAATGTATAGACTCCATTTTCCATTCTTTTTAGGGGCTAATACACTAGGGACTACACATGGGCTCTTACTCTTTTGAATCAACCCTTTATCTAGTAGATCATGGACTTGTCTTGAGACTTCTGCAGTTTGATTAGGGGTAAGCTTATAAGCTTCTTTGTTAGGTAGTGAAGCACTAGGTATGAAGTCAATGTGATGACATACATCTCTTAAGGGTGGTAGGGCATCTGGCATGTCTCTTGCAACTACACCTTTGTTAATGTCAAGAAGTTCCTGCACTTCTTTGGGTACCTCCTTAGGGTTTTGCTACTCCTTGGGCTTCAAGATTAAGGCATAGGTTCCTTTGGATTCTTTTATGGTTTCTACCATCTCCCTTTCTCCTACCAATAACACCATTGGTTCCTTTTTCTTTTCATTCCTTAGGTCAGGCAATGGTTTTATGGTGTATACATTTCCATCCTTGTTAATGGTATAAGTGTTTTTCATCCTATCATGTTGTGCCTTGAGGTCATACTGCCAAGGGCAACCTAACAGCAAATGACATACATTGATGTCTACAACATCACATAGTACTCTATCCTTATATTCTCCTATAGAGAAAGTGACCCAAGCCTATTCATTTATGAGGGTTTGTTGGCCTTTGCTAAGCCAAGATACATGGGATGGGTTGGGATGGGGAATCTTTACAAGTTTGAGTTTGTCTACCATCTCATTAGACACTAAATTCTTAGTTGAACTAGAATCAACAAAAAGTTTACAAACCTTACCATGGCTCTTGCAATGGGTCCTAAACAACATCTTCCTTTGTGGTGAATCTTGTGGTGCTGGCGTCTTCAGCAATGCCCTCTTCATCATTAGTCATACTCCTTCTTCTAGATCCAAATCCTTTGAGGGTGAGTGGGAACTTTGTGCATCCTCTTGAATCAGGTTTGTTCTCCTATCTCCTTGCGTGCTTGATCTTGTCTTCTCCGAATATCTATTGGCATGGTGACCTATTTGGTTGCAATTAAAGCACCTCATAGGACCTCCATTTCATCCACCAGATCGGCCTATGCTATTGGATCTCCTATAGAACTGCTCTCTCCTTGTGAGTTCTCTTGGTTTGACTCTCCTTGGGATCTGAAGTTCTGTCCCTTTTCACTAGACATTCCTTTACCTTTGTTATTGAAGTCCTTTTGCCTCTACCCCTATTGTTCTAGTCTTGCCTCCTCTTGATCTTTTCTTCAACCTTCAGTGCCAATTGATAGCACTTTTGCACCATCTCTGGGTTGCAAAGGTTCAGTTCATCCTGAATGTTTATTCTCATGTCATTCAGGTATCTAGCTACCTTCTCAGTTTCACCTTCCACTGTCTTGGATTTCAGACATAGCCTTTGGAATTCCTCAGTATAGCTATTGACATCTATCTCCTTCTGTCTCAAGTTTTGTCTCATTTTATGAAGTTTAACTTCATAATCTTCAGGTACATAAGCTTCTTTGATCTTGGCAACCATCACCTTCCATGAAGTGATCATGTTCTTTCCTGCCTTCACCCTTTCTCCTTGAGTGAAGTTCCACCAAGTCAATGTTGCACCTTTCAATTTTGTCTTTGCTATTTTGACCCCCTGGTTCTCAAGGATCTCATCACATTTGAAGAAACTTTCCAATGCATCCACTCATTCCATGACTAGGTCCGGGTCCATCTTTCCACTGAACATGGGCAAGTCCAACTTATTGTCTGAAGTCCTTCTAGCCATAGACTTGAGGGTATTCACAAGGTGTCTTTGGTCTGCAGGAATTTCCTCTTCCTCCTGCTCCGGGATCTCCTCTTCTTCTCCCCTTTCTTCTACTAGACCTTCTTCCCTCCTCTCAAGCTTGCCTTTCAAACTTCATAGTTCAGTGCTTAATCCTTGCACTATCTTTGCAAGTTCAGCATTGGTCACCTTCGAAGGGATCCTAAGGATCTCCTCTTCTCCTTCTTGGTTTTGGTCAGATATGTTCAACTACTTCTTCCCTTAGGCTTCACCTAAGCTCTGATACCACTTGATGTAGAGGTTGGCAGGGGAAGCATAATTAAGCTCTAACTCCAACCTTAGGCAGATGATCAAACCTTTTGTTCACTCTGACCTAGTGAACAATGTCACTTTACTTAGCATGCTAAGGCTAATGGTTGACTAGCCAAATTAACAAAACGTGGAAATACTTGAACCCTTCGGTTTAGAGAGTGGACAAGGTTCCCCTATCTTGTTTCATACTTGTTTTGATCAACCAAGTTGATCCCCGATAGCTCCAAGACCCCCAAAACCAAGTGCTACTATACTGTCATACTAGACTGAATTCAGCTTGTAGCCCTCCAAACACTGTTTTCTGCAAAAGAACCTCAGCTCTTCCAAAGGATGAAGAAAACAAACTTCAGATCTGAGTACCTTTTGTAATGCCCCGCCCAGAAACCCCAAAGGGTTTAAGTTAAAAACACTCAAATAGAGTGTAAATATTTTTTTTTTATAATAATAATAATTATGAGTGTTAATAATAAGTTACAACATTAAGATAATTTGGAGTTATCTAAAACTTAGATAACACAGCGGAAGGCTAAATGAACCTAAGGAGTTTCCCAACGCGATTACGTATCCTTACACCTAACTCAACTCGCGACAATCGATCCCATTAAGCTGGATATCTTAATTACGAGATAATGCTTAAGACATGGATATATATATATATATATATATATATATATATATATATATATATATATATATATATATATATGTTCGATAAATTGACATCTTAGAATTTTAGGAAGTGTTCATTTATTTTGAATGGATAGGAGGCTAGCACGTGGTTATTTACTCAAGGCACTACTATAACGAAGTTCATTCATTTGGGTTAAAGGTAACCACCCACGATTGATATCATCCTTTATAATTAAAAGTATGCCTAATGAGGTTCATTCATTTAGGATTAAACTGCAATTAATAAAACGAGGTTCCTTCATTTGATTTTAAGCATAACTAACTAATAAATCATAGTTCATTTATAGGGGATAAAATGTAAGTAGCCATAGAGTTCTTTCATTGGAGTTAAAATAATGCTAATGGATGGAGCTCAATTCATTAAGGTGAAAATGTATTAGGACCACATGAGTTCATCCCTTTAATTAAAGTATAGTTAGCAAGATGATGTACATTCTTTCAGGATTAAAAATATAAGTACATAGTGACATTCTTCCATTAGGATTATAATATAACTAACTTAATGTGTGTCACTCTTTTTAGTTAAAATAAAGTTAATATGAAGAGATACATTTGCTAAGATTAAGAATTAAACAACTAAATGTGTTCTTCCCTTTTTGCTCCATTATAGTTATTATGAGGAAGACCATTTATAGAGGTAAAGTGTGGTAACCAATTTGAGTTCATCCAATTATAAAATTAATTTGGTAAGGATTATTTGTTTAGACTAAAACATAAATAACTAAATAAATTCATCCAATATAGTGAAATATAACTAACATGATGATGCTCATTTACTAAGATAGAAAGGTAAGAACCCATTCACATTCGTTCAATCTACCAACTTTATATCAGGCTAAAACAATAATGGTAACCTATCGAGATTCTTTCCACTATTACTTCTTTTAATTAACATTAACAAAATACTTTTCCATAGTCATAATTACAATGTTTTATGACCCTAATTACTACATTTAACAAGATGACTATATTCATGCATTCATGAATTAACTTCATTAAATGCCCATTATACACTTACAAAATGCAACCATACATGCTAGCTCTAAGTAAGAAACATGAGAGACAAAAGCATCACATAACACAGATATGATCTCGGAGTTCACCCCTAGAGGGCTACATCTCCGGGTCTGCTCAACTGCAAGACCCCTTTGGCAATTATTTAAGTTAAGATTACATAAGGTTCATGTCATTTACATCTCAGCCTTATAGGCGAACACAACCACTATACAATGACCACTTCGGCCAATAAATACATAAATGATCCCTTCATAGAAGCGGATCCATCTGAACACATCTAAATCAATTACAAGGGGTTTCTTATTAGACGATACTCTAACTAGGGACTTGACCAACTATGACAATTTCCCATATGTCCTATAACATCTAAATTCAAAAATAATATGCATTTGGATAATATGTAAATTTAAACATCTCCGAATAATAAATATGATTTATTTCATACATCTGCAATGAAAGAGAGTTATTCTATTTATTCCCAAAGGAGTATTTCCTCATTAAAACAGGTTCCCAACTTCAATATTAATCATTATATAATTATTAGCCCCTGGATAATAAAATATAATCAATTAATAATTTAATAATACATGATTTTCACTTAATTATTATTAATATATATATATATATATATATTAATATCATTTAAAAATATATATATATTAATAAACGAATTGAATAAATCATAGATTTCAAACTTAATATTAAATAGTATATGTTTATTAACCCTTGTTAATAGCTATATAATAATAATATTTAACTCTAAAAATAAAATGGACTTTTTTAAAACAGAAAGTACTTTATCCTTTTATTTCCAAAATCTTCCAAATAAAATATTACTTTATCCTTTTATTTCCAAAACCTTCCAAATAAAATATTACTTTATCCTTTTATTTCCAAGATCTTCCAAATAAAATATTTCTTTATCCTTTTGTTTCCAAGATCTTCCAAATAAAATATTTCTTTATCCTTTTATTTCCAAGATCTTCCAAATAAAATATTTCTTTATCCTTTTATTTCCAAGATCTTCCAAATAAAATATTACTTTATCCTTTCCCCACATAATGAAATAAATAACAAACTATATATATATATTTTACATAAATTAAAAATACAAAACACCACATGCTAGAGGCATGTAAAATATTGCCTGGTAGCTTTGTTACCATAAGGTAGCTTGCTGCCCCCCCATTTATTTTATATTATTATTTATTTATTTATTTTTATTTTTATTTTTTAATTTTATTTACTATGACTTACACAGCCAAAAGGAAAACCAGTCTCACAGAGACTAAAAAAAATAATTCTTTTTCCACAAAACTATAAGTTTTCTTAAATTTACACCATTTTTTTTTGTATAAATAAAATCAAAACAATAACTCATAAAATAAATACTAGCAAAATAATATACCCAGAAATTAGGCAACACAAGAATGGGAAAGAGGAATATAATTATTTTATTTTAACAAATCTATCAAAGGAATGCAAAGGCTGTAAGAACAAGAGGGAAATCCTAGCAAAATTTTGCCAGCATAACCACTGTGAATTCAAACTAGAAAACCAAAACATTTATTCCTACACAAGGGAAAGCACAACTAGAAATGGAAGACACAACCAATTTTCATTTATTCATTTGAAAGACACAAAACTGCAGAGAAGAATAAATTTATTAAGCTAATAAATAACCAAAAAATAAATATAGGCAGAAGCTATCCAACCTTGGAAGCTTTCCTGGAAGATCTTGAGGAAGAGCTCATGCAACCAGAAATCCACACCCACCTTCCTTCCAGATTTTTATTCCTCCAACCTGCAAATTAAAAAAAATGAAGATTTTCCTCTTTTCCACAATCGCCTCTTTCCCGTGAACTCCTCCCAAATAAAATATTTTTAAAAAAAATATATATGAAACCTAAAATTTTTTAGGTTTTCTCCCCAAAAATATTTTCCAATAATTAAATATTTAATAAAAGAGCATTTTGTTTTATTTTGTTTTAACTAAATCAAAAATGTTTTTTTCTCCCTCATGAAATTTCTAATTTCGAATTTAAGCATTTTTTAAATAAAAAGGAAATAATGATTCTTTTCAAACTATTTAATTAATTTGACTTTATTTTCTAATTAAAATGCTTCTCTCTTATTAAGTTTTAATTTCTCAATATTAATTAAGCCAACATTTATATTTTCGCAATATTGTCAAGGGTAAATATTTAATTAAATTAATTCTCAAAATCAATCTTTCACACTATATCAAATTTACTTATAAATTAAACTTGCTTTTCTAATAAAATATGATTTTCTTAAATAAGTAAAATTAACCTTTCTTTTTCCAAAATGCAAAAGAGATTAAATTAATTATATTTCAAAGAACTTTAAATATATATTTTTTTCAAAACGCATAAACTAGATTAAATTCATTATTTTTAAAACTAACCATTAAATTAAATTCGCTACAACATAAATAAAGTGATCTTTTTAATTAATGATTAATCATATAAAAGAAAACTATCTATTTTAAATTTCTAATTTATTAATGCGTACATCCACACATTAAATTGAATTAGATACTTAGGATAAAATACTCCACTCCCCACCTGCAAGGCACACAAACCAAGAAGGTCCACCAATCACATGACACGCAACCCAAGTGACAAAAGAACCCTACAGACCACACACGATGCTCACTTGATCATGGCTAAGGCAAGACAAGAGTTTTATGACCACCTAATCCAAATTCTAAGGATGAAGGAGGTATACTCAACCCCGCGAATCCTGAAGGGGATGAACCTCGCCCTAGGCGGTGTTGTACCTGCAATCTCCTGCACCCATGAATCACACAAGCATACATATACATATACATATTCAATGAAGGCGTTAGCTCGAGATTTATCACAAGAATTAGGAAACAATTACACTTACACAAGAATCGATGCAAAAGCACAATAATAGGTATGCACAATTATTTATATTATCTAAACTACAACATTTCATCACAGTTAATCAATCATTCAAGGATGCCACATAGGAAGTCAACCAAGGTCAAATGGATTTTACAAGGCCGACTAGGGTAGGGGCATTACACCTTTTATGGTGTACTTTCTGATTCCAAAAGAACAGGCTTCTACTCCTTTTGTACACCCCTGAGCTCCTCTTGGCCAGATAGGCCTAATAGGGGTAGCTAGGTCTGGTTCTGAAGTAACAAACTACAAATGAATTCACAAGGCTAAATAAACATTAGGTTCAGGTCTAAGGATGCTCTTGCACACACATTCCAACCTTGGACTCATTCAGTCCAGTCCTGGAGTCCTTCTGCACTCCTTTCTCAATTCTGAGACCAATCACATGGGCATGCTTGGCCTAGGGTATGGTGTGGAATCAAGTGCTAACACTTCCTAGGTTGCAACTACCAGAGTCCTAACGTAGATTTCTCTAACTTGAAATCCCCAAATGGACATTGTGGTCTGATACAGGAATCTCAAGTTAGAGCCCTTGCTAGATGAAACCCTAATTGCACTTTACCTTGGCTGTCAGACTAGAGCAGAAGAACTTCAGACTCAAATGTTTCCACCTAGTCCCTAAGCCAATTGAAAACAAATGGAATTACACACTTCTAAACCTTCATGCCATGCCAAGTCCTATCAATGCAACTTATTGATTTTTCAACACCAAAAGATGTTCTATGAAACCTGCAACTATATTTCTGTCTGCACCAAAAGATCAATTACATTCATTGAATCAATCTGCTCCCTCTTGCAAATGATTCAAATTTGTTCAAATAGGTCCCCACCAACATCCTCAATTAAAATCCAAACCGGCCTAGCCATTGGGTGGAGTTGGGAGACTGAATTCCTATTTGGTTACATTATCTGGTTGTTGGCAACTTCCATCAGGTCATCGGCATAGGTTGAAAACATGACCTCTGATGCCCGATGGCTAGTTTTACAATCAAGCGATTATATCGGGTCATTAGGTTAACTCAAAAATAGGGCTCCCGATGTCCGATCACAAACTCTACCAGTGATGCGTTCCTATTGGGTCTTTGGAGTAGCTCAAAAACTCCATCCAATGTCCAATGAAACATTCCCAAGGTGGTGCGCTTTTCCATCGGCTCTTCGGGATTGCTTAAACACCGCTTTTCCAATGCCCGATAACTAGTGGACACAAGTCTGCTTTTCTATTGGGCCATCAGGATGACTTCAAAACAACTTCTCCGATTACTGATACCGAAACTCCTATTGTGTTGACTTATAGGGTCATCGGAGTAAGTTAGGATCCTCAACTTTCGATCCCCGATGCTGACTCCTTTAGTTTGCTACTCTATCGGGTCATTGCGAGTTGAGAAAAATAGCTACACCAATACGCGATGAAAACTCTTTTAGAATGTCGTCCCTCCATCAGGTTATCGGGTGGTACTCAAATGGGTTACACAGATACCCAATGACAATTCTTCAAGAAGGTGATTCTATCGGGATAAGTTATGCCGATAGTGCAACTTTTACAACTTTTTGAAACATTTGGTCTATCGACCATTTATGCATTTTCCTAGACTCCAAAGGTTTCCAAATGAACCCTAAGCACACAAGACACACAAAATTGACTCTTCCTAGTCGACCATAGATCCGTTGAACAAGTTTGACAATTGGTCTTACAAAAATGGATCTTTATTACAACAAACATGAAAATGGAAAAGGGGCTTCATTGTTGGGGTGCTCTGGCACTAGAAAGTGTCTCTTAATCTTTTGAATTGTTTGTCTTGCCACTTGGCAAAAAAACCATGGCATATGTATGGTTTTATCAACTTACAAAAATTTTCCATAAATGTTCCAATAGGTATTTCCTCTTCTACATAATCTAACCTTGTAGATTCCTTTCCAGATTTTGTTTCAAAATTTTTGTACTTGTAACTCTTGCAATTTACCATCTTCATCATGTTAGTATCTTCATCTCTCAAAGTCAATTTAGCCAAGTCCCCGCATGTTTCACAAATTCCTTTAATGCAATTTATTTGACCGGTTGCATTATCATATGATTTATCACATAAGATGGATGCTATCAATTGACTTGTTTGTTTAGGAGGAGCTTTTTCATAACCATCACTATCTTCCCTAATCTTTCAAAACACCTGATAGTACAGATCAAATTCAATGTGATAACAACAACAACAAGTTTCAAAGACTTTGTTTACCTTCACATAATATGGCCTTAACCGTTCAAACATGGTTTGTCCAATCTTTATATGAGGGTTTGTTTTAGTAAACAACATATACAATTCATGTTTTGTTGTGTATATCTAATGTTTTACATGGAGATCATAAAAATTAGTGCCAATCCTTTGCTTGATAACATCTCTACTGTTTGATGAAGGATGAGTATTATCATTCTAAAAACTTGTCATGAAGTTCCTAACAACATCTTCAATTCTATCAGAACGAGGAGATCTACACATAATTGCCCAATTCCCTTTTGGGGTAGTATCATCCAAACTCTTTCTCCTTTTAACATGTTTTAATATTGTCCTTCTACTAAAACTAAACTCAAACGACAGTGAAGAGATTTGTCTTTTTTGAGGCAATCTTTCTTTTACTAAAGATGTCAACATCACTCTTCTTGAAATGGTCTTATCTACTATTCAAGATTTTTTACCAATGTTCACCAAACCTTTCTTCACATTATCAACAATATATTTTTGTAGCTGAGAAGTTTTCCTCTTTTGACTTGTTGTATCTATACCCAACAATTTCAGTGGATCTATTAAGTCTTACGAGTAAGTAAAATTGATAATAATTGAGCTTTCTCTAGTATAGTATCAAGATTGTAGAAATGAGACATTATTTATTTCACACTTTTATTCATTGACCTCCTTTTAGTATGTCTAGGTTCTTCACTAAGACATTTCAACTCATCCACATCCATTTCAAGTAAATGATCTAAATTTTTATAAGAAATATTTCTCTTCACCTGTTTAGCTAGATCCATAATATGATCATCCATACCGGTGGTAGGAGGTAAGGAGCCTGACCCCTCTCCTTCAACCTCCATTGGTTCAACTTGGGCAAGCTCCTCCCTATGTTCATCAACTATATTGTGTTCTTCAATAGTTTCATTTGCCTAGACTCTCACTTCAGAACTCCCTTCTTCTCGAGCCCATTCTGCACATAATTTAAGATGACAAAGAATATTTTTAATGCAATGAAATTCCAAGTTTAATTTGAAACCAAATTTTCAAGACATTTAGTAAGAGCTTTAAAAATTATTTCATAACAGGTGGAGTATTAAATGTCATATTTAAGACCTATTATTGCATAAGAGACCTCCTAATATCACATGTAATAGGTCCTAATATGATCTGCATAATATAAGTCTTAAGGGGACTCTTGAGTATAATGTGAAATATTTTTGCATATGTCAAGTCATATAAATAGAACCTATTATGACATAATAGGTTCTAAATTTATGTCACATTTAAGGCCTATAATCCCATTATAAGTCCTAATATCACATAATAGGCCTTATTATTACTTAATATGACCACGTATGCAAAAAACATTTCACATTAATATACTCGATTCGCCTTAAGATAGATATATTATGTGATATTAAATGACCTATCACATGAAATTAAGTACCCATCTTAAATATGATATAAGTTAGAACCTAAATTATGACATAATACGTCTTATTAATTTTATGACTTAATACATGACCACATATGCAAAAACATTTCACATTATACTTGAATCCCCTTAAGACCTATATTATGCAAATATTAGGACCTATTATGTATGTGATATTAGGACCTAAGTTATGTGATAATAGGTCATTAATTTATCACATGTACATAATAGGCCCTAATATATCATAAATATAGACCTCTTAAGGCCCAGACTTAAGTATATAATGTGAAATGCTTTTGCATACGTGATCATGTTATTAAGTCACAATAAGACCTATTATGTCATAATAGGTTCTATTATGTCATATTTATGATAGGTGTTATGATAGATGATAGGTCTTAATATCACATAATAGGTCCTAGTATCACATAATTTAGGTTTTAAGGGGACTCAAGTATAACATGTGAAATATTTTTGCATACACTTGAAAACAAACAAGACACAATGTTTGTTTGTTTGAAAATGTTTGATTGTTTTGATCATGCAAGAACGAATCCTAGGGCTAGACGAGACAGTAGTTGTTGAATCTCACTTGGGGGGTTACCCCAAGCTACACAATTCAGAGCGGATACTTAGGTGCTTGACCCCACTAGCTCCCCTCCACGTCACTCACTTCTCTAGGGCAGCCAAGCACCAATCCCCATGAAAACTCTCCATGGTGAACTTTGTATCTCTACTAAGAACTGTAAGAATGTGAGTCACTTCAAAGGTCTGACCTCTTATTCCAACAACTAGAAGGTTTTTGGCTTCTAACACAAAAGGTGTCTAGTAAGGGAATCCATTCGGGTGGCTATAATCAGTAGCGTGTTATGCTCTATTAAATGGAAGGCCTCCCCACCTATAGAGATTGCACTCTATAGGGTTTATGGGGAGTCATAACGTCGTTATAGCAGCATGTAACACCCGTTGCTTGCAACTTTCATCACAAACACATTTATTTATAATGGCTTGGAAGAGCTTGGCTTTAGATTGTTACCACTTTGGGTCATTCCCTCTCACCGAGCCTTAAGGACTACTTGAGAGGCAGGCCCCTTTCTAAGGATAAAACAAAAAGAGCCTATTGCTGAAGACACAAAAGACAAGTTTGTTAATTTTAGAGCACCAATTGAAATGTTTGCTAAACTATAAAGACACATGGTTTCAAAATCTAAATTAAATTATATATTTGTGGACTATCTAAATTAAATAATAGGTTATAAATAATAAATGGCAAAGAGAGGGGTCCTAAATATCTAAATTTTAAATTAAAACCAAGATCTATTATAGATGGACTTAAGGGGGGGGAGAAAATGTCAATTACACAACAAGCAAGTTAATGGAATTTGAAATTGGCAAATACACATATTATTTCAAATTAAAGCATAATTAATTTTAATTAAAACAAGATTATTTTTAATCCTACTATTTCCAATTAATTTATAAAAAATAACATCATTTAGATTTAATTAAGATAGAATCATTATATAAATTAAATTATTTTAATAAATATAATTTAAATTAATTTTCATTAAAAATATTAGATAAAAAAACAAACACAATTTTTGGTACGTAATACATATAAAATTAAATAGAAATAAAAATAAAAATACATACTTGCATCATGATATCTTTGCCTTCTTTGTTCTCGATATCTTTGTTCCCTTTCGGGAGAATAATTCCTTGAAGTCTTATTTTGCCTTCTCTTCTTGTTCCCCATGCTTTTAAAATAACCTTCAAATATCTTCAAATTATTACCCTCAAAATAATTTTCAAATGTCTTCTTTCATCCAAAAATGCAAATTGTTTTAATAATTTGTGTGTTAAAAAATAAAAAATTATATATTTTTATATGACTACTAAAATGTTAAAAAAACAAATTGAGTCAGCCAAGGTTTGAATGAACGCCAACAGTTACAAAAGGTTGGGTTTATTTGAATGCAACCATTACATAAATGTACGCATCATAATTTTTCCTAGGGGGTTCGAGCGAGGGGTGTCTGCTCGAACCAGTGTTCATTTGAACCCTTATGTTAGAAGTCTTTCCCCAAATTTTTCAGA